>NC_052142.2:1204421-1504421 GCF_016086655.4 Lepeophtheirus salmonis | reverse complement strand
TATTAGACTTTGCAGAGAGTACGCAAAGAGAAGGGCTTCCATACTGAGCAATTGTAGCTCCTATTGCATAATCTGAGGTATCTGTTTCTATGGATAAATTCTTAGAACGATCAATTGCAGTAACAACGGCTGGAAAAATTCCTTTTTGATACTTTCAAAACAACTCACAACTTCTTCAGATACAGAAAAAAAATCCAAATGGATGATAGGATGAGCCTTCTTGAAACCCCAGGAATCAAATTAGAGTAATACTGGGGCATTGATAATAAATTGCGGTACGTGAGCGCCTAATACATATGGAATCAAGGTCATCTGGATTCAACCCTTGCACTAAGGTACATAGACTCGCTGCATTTGTATACAATAACATGTCTAGGGCAGGTTTAACTGTTGGTATTAGTATCTTCAGAAGATCAGAGAGTCTTTCAGGATCAGGCTTAATTTTGCCATCTTCAATTAAACATCCGAAGGGACGAATAGACTTCGACTTTTTGTTCGTTGAATGTAAGGCGATATTTATTGACAGGTTTCAAGAAGAATTTTAGATTTTGATGGGGTTACATTTGATCATTTAGATTTTGATGGGGTTACATTTGATCATTTAGATTTTGATGGGGTTACATTTGATCATTTAGATTTTGACATTTGATCATTTAGATTTTGATGGGGTTACATTTGATCATTTAGATTTTGATGGGGTTACATTTGATCATTTAGATTTTGATGGGGTTACATTTGATCATTTCCTTAAACGGTTACATTATCAATGTGGGCGAACGTCTTCATAAGTGTTTCTTCAGAAATCTTGGGATTGATGATTCTCTAGATACAAAGTAATGCCATTAGTTACTCCAAAAAAGTATCCTTCGAAAAGTGAACCTATTTGTCCCTAGCCTTGAAAGCAGTGAATTGTTTCTCGTCATTGCAGATATGGGTTTGATGATGTGCACTTCTAAGGTCAATTGTGGTGAAGACACTGTTCTGGGCCACAGTATTAATAATATCTAATATATTTATAGGGGGTAATCGTCTAGAAATTTAAAAGAGTTGATAGTCTCAAGGTAACTTGAAATACAAGGTATGTCATTATCATATTTGGATTTATGTGTGTCTTCCAACACGGTGTTTTCCTTTTTTTATCTTTGTCGGTGGTGTGTGACCTCCTAGCCGATATACTATTAAATTCATCGATTAAGTTAAACGTATTATCATAAAGTAATCTTAATAATTAAGATTAAAATACTTTCAGTTTTTAAATATACTTAATAGTTTTATAGATGCAATCTCTAAAAATGGTGAATTTGTTAGTCAAAGATTAATGTTCCGAAATGAAGAGCCAAATTTATTCTGCAATGCTATGAAATTTAAAAAAAAGTAAAATACAACATTAAACTACTGAAAAAAGTCCAAAAATTTATTAATATGGTTGATCTTTGTTTAAATATTTACATGAACGTATTATATAGAAGTTCAGTGAATGAGACATCTTCTTAAGCAGTTAATCCCTTTCTTCTTTTCAATATTCTCGCAACGCCAGATACTATAATACTTATACCACAGAGCATATACATAAAGAGGTCTTGCTACTGTCAAGCTCTATTGGCAAATGTGCCACAGTGCGCCCCAAAACCTTCAGTGTAAATCAACAAGACAATAAGTAAATAAATCTTCAAAAAAATTATATATTTCAACGAACATTAATTAGGTCAGTTGGTTATAATAAAATTTAAGCCCCTTAAAAGATACTTTAATATTGCTTCCTAATTTTATTGGGTTGATAAAACATTTTTCTACTTCAACAAAAAATACTTTTTCAGTGTCTTTAATCCAAAATGAAAACGGCAGGGGGGACTTATTATGCTGCGATAAATTGTTCCAACAATTAGAAAGCCAACTGTTTGCATTTCTTTAGATTTCTTCTTTACCATAATATCTGCAAAGATGGATTCAGAATTCTCGTCGAGCCCATTTAGGAGGAAGGTCGAGTGAGTCATGCAACGTTAGTCTTACACTTTTTAATAAGTATTTGAGGACTGCATATTCATAAATTCTGCTATAAATAAAAATAAAAACGGATACCAAATGCAATTCCTGCTATATTCGATGTGCAAAATCCTTCCCAAAAGTAACTCCTAAACGTTGTCTTTTCTATGACGTATTCAAGATAAGAGCCGAATTCGTTTGACTTTACTTGAAAGATAATCGGCAGGTATGATTATGATTTATACTTGAAAGAAGATATAGGGCTTTAAAACACTTTTTTTTTTTTGCAGATAACATTTGCATGGATGTTTCTACAGTCTCTGCACCTGGTAAATCCGAAAAACTTTCTCTTGTGGTAAAACTCAGGCAATATATCTATCTCAAAAATGAGTCGATAAAAAGATTGCAGCAAGAAGAAAGGCTAAACTCACAACTTTGACAAATGTGAAACCCCTAATCTCTTCAATGCAGCTTACCTTTCTAAACTGCAACATTTCCTTTGTTCCCTCGTAAACGAGTGTGTGTTTTGTAGGGCAGGGCTTATATATATATATATATATCTCTCTGTATGGCAGCACTGGGTTGTGATTGGAGGAACATTAAAATGTATTCTCTCCACTCTTTCTGCATTAGCGAGTATATTTATCAATGTGCAATTTACTCCCCTGTGATAAAAATAGAAAATAATTTACCAAAAGAAAATCTTGCAGTCCACATGTTATTAATTAATCAAAATTATGTCCAAACGAGAAAGAAGGGAAGTAGAGCAGGTGCTCTCACATCCTTATATCTAATCAGCTCTATGATGCAGTGGAAAACATCAAATGCTCCTATTCAAATAAATTCAATACTTTTGCTGTCAGGGCCTACTGCAAAAGTTAATCGTACTACAGATTTATTTCGTCAAAGTTCAAACAACCTGTTGTTTTATCAATACAGGTCTGAATGCTGAAGTTCAACGTGAATTAGGGGTTCGGTCCTAATTTGCTATGAGATGTAACACTTAAACCAAAAGGATAGAGTGTCCTTCTTAATTGTAGATGAGATATCATGGCACAAATTTGTAGATTTTGACCCCATCTTTGTTGTAATCCAGAGAATCAAGCATTCAAATATTTTGCTATACATTGTTACTCAATCTCAAGAAGTTACATGATGCTCCTTGAGAGACATGCAGTTACTTAGGCACAAAGCTAGCTGTGTTTAGAACTGAGATTGAAACCAGTAATATGTTCTTGGGGCTGAAAAGATACGATACAGACTCATAAACACTTTTCTGCTCAGGACCTTAGATGACAAAATATGTTAAGAACATTTAACTTGAGAGCAACATTTGCTCGTTTCGTCACTTCTCACGCAATGGGATTCTGAAGCTCGTAAAAATAACTATTCTTAAGTATAAATGGCCTTCAACATTTTGCCAATAACGAGCTAAAGAACAATATCAAAAAGAGCCAAAAGAAACTAAAAATTATAAAGCACTCGTAACTGTTATCCCACATTAACATCATGTCATAGAAATTAACAATAAATATCCTTTAAGGTAATACTTTATATAATAATTGTGATTGTTCATAAGATTAGTTATACACACTGGGCACACCATCAACATTAGTCCCAATATCATCTTACTAGACCTCTATAGGTATATGCTCTGTGCTTATACGACCTTCTTTAAAATTAATTTTCACGTCATGACGTCTTAGTATCTTTTATGATCAGTGTTACCAAATAACCAATTTTTATAAGGTTCAGTAGCCTTAAAAACTAAGGCTTGTAACGACTTTATAACTTTTTGATTTGTAATTAATAGTACTCATGTCAACAGATACATTTATCATACATAAAGTTGATAATATTGTAGAAAAAAACGCGTGCAAGGAGAAGGGGGGTAAAAAATACATATGGTAGCATTGTTTAAAATACCGATGTGATTATCATTCTGCCTGCTTTATTATGATTTTTGAGGGTATAACGAAATTATTTATTAGCAAAATATTAAATTAAGATATACAACGTATAATTAACTTAGACGTTTTTATCCATTACAGTAGATTTTATAACGTCACACTCCATGACATCGTAATTCATTATTAACCTAATTCTCAGAATAATAGCTAATGAAACGACAAAGTAGAGTATTTCGAAATATATTTGAAGTTCCAAGTTTAAAAAAGAAGGCTTTAATTAAATATAATCTACATAATAAAAAATATACCATCATACATTTATGTTAAATATACAAAATTAAAGAATTGGAATCATATAACTAATAACAATAAATTACGTATACAGAATATTGACATAATAGATTGATCCAAATAATATTTTATTGTTCTGACATCGGAATCCAGTTAAATATGTCATAACTTTAGGTTGCAAAACACAAGCGAGACGTGGAGTTTAACCAAAAAAATCCCCTCTTCTTCATGTGGAAGTTGATATATACAATTGTGCACAGGATAAAATATCTCTACCGATGAGATCTAACTAATTATTAATAATAAAGTAAATGTCAAAATCATAAAATTAGACAATAAATATACTAATAAAAAAAATGTAAGAAATAAATCCATCTTAAAGATTTAGAGCAAAAGCTAATTATTTAGTAATGTCCGGCGATATTACTCCTTATTAAGAGCATCAAAAAAGATATTTCCCCGTTATTTATGCTTATATAACAACATACTATTATCATGAAGGATATACACAATTGCTAATTATAATGCTACACCCCATGTAACTACCCCCGTTGTTGTGACCATTTATGTAGTTGTTTTTGCCTTTTATGAGTTTTCTGAACACCATTTTTTTGGAGCCTATCAACCATAGCTAAGCCTTAAGTGATAAAAAAAGTAATATTTATTGACTATGTAATATTGGAAAACCTAATTATCATACCTAAGTCTTTAAGTGAAGAAACTAGTCTCAGACAAACTAGTTGCGAACCATCCAAAGCTACTACTCCCGTTGTTGTGACCATTTATGCACTTTTTTTGCCATTGAATGAGTTGTGTATGATAATTCTTGATAATTTTGGCTAAAATAGAATCATATTTTAGGGTTAGATTTAAAAAAAATTAAATACTGACAGTACAAAATTCAGAGTTCCATTTCGAAATTAGTAAATATTTTATACTTTTTACTGACAACTTGATCGTCATTTGGTGTTGATAACTCAAAATATTTTTATATGTATTTCTATAAATGACATCAGTACCAACATCCTCCATTAATTTAATGATGGTTCCTCGGGAAGGGATAGGTTTACCCGTCTATTTCTCCATAATTTTTTTGAACGTAGATGATTAGCAATGGATAAGGGTATATTACATGTAATAAGCATCTTTGTGAGATCAGAGTTCAAGTTGGACTTGATGTATTCATCGTTAACTTGATTTTTATATGAATATCCATGCTCTTGATATGAGATGAGGATAATGAGTGGCGTGTAATTCTAGACACGGGACTAAAGGCACAATTATTTCGACAAATCCGACAAACCATCTGTTTCTCATCTGGTAAGTAATTCCCAAATTCCTGGGCCTCCATTTTCATAAATCCAGACAGAAGGCGACGTTATTTTGGGCATTTTATTCAGATCTATATCGACTATCACCATCTAATATTATATTAATATTGAATAATAAAGGGGAGAATGGTAACGTTCTTGATTGATAGAAGAAGATGTATATTATTTAATCAATGATACCATAAGTATTTCTTCTCTTCTCCTCGCACGCTTTTCTATTCTTACCAAAATTATCACCCTTATTATTGTTGCAATATTGGGAAAAAGTATCCAGCTTCCTTTTATGTTATCACCACACATATATTAAAGTAATGCTAAGGCATATTGGTTTATTAAATTAAAAGTAGTAGATCATAGGTATCTGTATACTTCTTGCCATATCAAGTGCCATGGCCTGATCGTAATCAGTACCCTTAAACTGAGTAATGAGCTCTCAAGCAATTTTAATCGTATTTGAGGGGAAGATATTCCACTGATGATGGTATCTCTTACATATTCTGCACGGTTTTCGTTGGGTGTCAAAGTTTAAAACGTCAACCGACAGAACATCGACCGACAAAACTTCGAATGGACAAAACATCAAATAGACCAAACTTCGAATAAACAAAATGTCAACCAGACAAAACGTCGATTGACAAGAAGATCAACTGTAGAATATAAAATGAAGGGTACTCCAAATGGTGTTGCGATATATCCCATTGAGACATTTCCTGCCTGAAATATAGCCCAGCAGCACAATTTCTATATAAGCTACCAGTAAGGCATCTCCTAATCCCCCATATTTGGGGTGTTTTCAGTCAACACCATGTACCAAAATAGGATGAAACTCACGGCCACTATTTAAGCAACAACTAAGAGTCCCTGACAACCCATATGTACCCACCCAATCTTTGAGCTATTTTTGAGTACGGACAGGCCCCTAAATGGGATGAAACCCACGCCACTATTTAAATTTACACCACCCCGAAAGGGCACCAAAATTTGAGACTCTTTTGGGTTTCATCTCATTTTGAGGCCCGGTAGTAACCAAAATAACACCTAATTTCAAGGTATAAATGGGGTTTGTGAGGGATAATTTATGTAGGGGCTATGGGGCAAATATCTTGGGCTGGAAATTTCTGTACTGATATGTTGTAGAACCAGTTTTTCATATTTTGTAATGTAATATTTTTCGGTCGATATTTTGTCCATTCGACATTTTGTCGGTCGACATTCTGTTGGTTAATCCAGGGTGAACTTGTTAAATAATTATTGAATGGGCTTATGACCTGTTATAACTGAGAAATGTGGTAGTCCTGCAGGATAAACATAGCATATTTTAATAGCCCAAAAAACTACTAAATATTAAAGTTTGACCATATCATATAGGTTTTCGGCTCCTATTGCATTGGACTAGTTACCATTCTTTTGAGTTGTCTTGTTTTGTAGAAGTACAAATTATAATCCCTTTTCCTTGAAGCATGAGTTTGTATGTGAGTTTCAGCATTTTTATTCAACATGGTCGTCTTTGCCATGTTGAATGGAAAGGAGGACAGTTGGAGGAAAGGTGACAAATTTTTGGTTACTTTAAAAGCTTTTGTTTGGTTCGATAACTTTTTTTCCTTACAGAGATCACAAAGGAGTTGTATATATTTAGAGAAGCCATGGTAAAATCCTATAATTGACCTAAGATCAGTATGAGTTGTAGGAATATGCAATTCAGATATCGCAGAAATCTTCTACTTTGATTGATTTCTATAAAGTTTCATATCCAACAGAAGTTAATATTCTGAGCACATAAAACAGATTTAGACTTATTTAATTATAATCCATTTTTCGAACATGTTTCTAACGTTTCAAAAACTAGAGTTATGAGTTATTTGAACTTTTTTCTCCGTACCCACAGTATTCACAACCTTGCTAGTGGGTAATCCATCAATGGTGATATCTCTTCTATAGGGGAAGGAATCTACTTCAGAAATAAATCCCCCGGGAGACCTAAGGATTTTGTATTTCCTGAAATGAATAATTAATGTAGTTCATTCCTGGAAATCTGAATGTAAAATAATCTACCAATAACCTTTTGCTAAATCTATTTTAACAAAATAACGATCTTCTCTACTAAATCAGGAAATAGCTTCAGCAGGGGTTATTGTATAATATGACTTCTGCAAGACTTGAGCATTTAGTTTTGTTCATGGGAAAGCTTAATGTCCTCATTTAACTTGGGGAAAATGACTATTGTTGGCATCACTGATTGAGAATATCTTCAAACTTTTGAATATTTTTCTTTTACCCAATATCTCCAAAAATAGACTTAACCTTGTTTTGTAGGAATAAGATATTTTACAACCAGAATAAAAACTGAACGGGTTAGCATCGAACTTTAGTGTAATTTTCTTTGTTTCACCAACGTGTTGACCTTTCATAGGTTTAAGCTCATTAGTTTAATCAAAAACACAACTGTATACTAACTGTAATTTATTTTCTACAAACTTAAATAGTTGCTGATGGAAGAGTTTTTATTTACGTACATATTTCTTGGCAGACTTCTTTTTCGGAGGATTTGTTGAAAATAAGTTAACATTATTTGACATAAGGTGACGGAAACTATCACGAATAATATTTAGTTTTTTACATTTTTTACGATCAAGGTCAATCCATAGACAGTTTGAGAAACAACAATAAGAGAAAATCTTTTGATTTGTGAACACAGATATTTCCACAAAATATTGCAAATTAATCTATACATTAATAATTCATTGTAATTATGTCTTCCTTTATTCTTGGCTTTAAATTAATTTGATTTTTGAATCCAATCTTCCGAAATATTTGCATCTTCATCACAGAAATATCAGCGCCAGTATCTTGGACTGCTAAAGCTTTAATTATAAATTTGTTTTCGTCAAGCTTAATCACAATATGAATATGTGTTTTGTCTTTATTACTCAATACTACATCGGTAGTTGAATTAGCAATAGAATAAGCGGGTTTTTTTTTTTTTTTTTTTTTTTAGTTCTAACATTTTGAAGCAAAACGACCCTGGATTCGACAAGATTTGCATATTTGATAAAAGGTTGGATATTTGCAACGTTTGTATATAGTCCTATTGTAAAAATAACATAGATTATGTGTTATAATTCTTGGTGAAGTTTGATTTTTTCTATGTTGATGTTTATCCTCATTTACAATCTTTTAATTTTGTGCTCTTGCTAGCATTTAGCCATTTCTTTCGAATAAGAACTGAACTGTTGAGCCCTCATTCTTATTATTTCTAAGTCCATGATAAATTTTCTGGCATCTTCAAATTGTTTTTAAATCTTCAGACATTAATTTTACCCTATCAGATTCATTTTTCATAGCTTGAATGAACACATCCAAGTGCAGGCTGTCTTTTATTATGTTCTTTGTGGGAGCAAAATCTCCCAATTCAGTAATTTCTAGTCATAGATTTCTATAATCAAGACTTTCAGACTGACGCATACTTAAGATATCTTTCATATCTATATAGGGGTTACAGAGGCTTCTGTGGTTTAACATAATTATTTTTATTATCTCTTCTGAGTCCCTACTTTGTATTAGCTTTAATAACAACAGATTCCTGAATAATTTCTAAAAATCCAGGGGAACAGCATTGCCACAAACATCCAACCCATATGTAGCTACATTGCATGAGTCTCGAATAAATTTCCTACGGAGGTTTCCACTAGATAAATTATTGTAAATCAGTGTCCTCCTCCAGCATTGGGGCAGGTTGATGTTCTGTCTCGGTGTATTTGGCTTTAAAATTAAATTTAAAATATTTGATTCATTTAATGTATGAATTTTAGGGGTTTTAATTTTATTAAATTTGTCTAATTTGATGCCTTCGATATCTCTACGAAGTAAAACTATTTGTCCTTTAACTTCATAAAAATCTAACAAATGTTTACCAATATCAGTATCCTCATCATGCGTCGAGACGCATGATGAGGATGCTGCTTCATCCCCTAAGACAGAGGTTTCGGCTTTGATATATTTTGTAATACACTTTTATTACATTTGAAGAAGAGCTTCCATTTTCCCGGGATTATCTCCTCCTTATGAATTTCTTGACATGCTCGAATATTGTTCCGAATACAAGTGGAATTTGCTTTCAAGCCTCTTCTGGATTCCTTGAGTACAAATAAATTATAAAGTTGTAGATGTCCTCCTTTTCAGAGAGAAGAACAAATCCAATTAAGACTTAAGCGTGTTAAATCGTCTATAGTGATGAGTCCCTGATATGGAAATGATCATATATATAATTAGTAATTATTTGACATCTAGAATAGAGCAAAATTAAATGAATAGAGTAGTATGGGATTATATAATATGTGAAATAATTATTCGGAGAAACGATAAATCTTTCTGGGCTAAGTCATTCTCATATATGTACGCGTATGAAAAACTCCCAGTAAGCACTAAAAAATCATGTTTTATAATAAGGCTTAATTTTAAGAGGAATAATACCAGTAATAACTATTGCTTACGGTCCCTGAAAGAAGTTGATAATAAATCAACTGTTTCAAGGACTCCGTTCAGCGTTCAAAAAACTAATGTTTTTATTTTTAACGACCCCTTACGTTTATATTCAACCCAGTTTAATTCAAGTGTGTGAGTTATAATATATATAAAAAACTAGCCAGAGTACATAGAATTTCTAATATTTATTTATTAAATTATAACAAAACGTTTCTTAACGTCTTTGTTAGTTATATTCATCGAGTATTTAATTTTAATATTTTCCTTTTGTTTATATTTATTAATACTTATGGGCAATTTAAAAATTTTATGTCTACTAAAAATCTTTACGGTCTCGGACCAGTTTAGGATTTCGGACAAAAATCCAAAACTAATATATATGTTTATGTTGTGTACAATTTTAGATTTTGTACAAGATGCAACTCAAAAATTAGGGGAATAATTTTAAATAAAGGATTAGCAATACTTTTTACGGGGATAAATCCCCTTATTAAATATTAAATGGATGATCGATATATTAAATATGTAATTTTTGTCCGTTTTAATACGAATTACAAATTGTGCATAACCAAGTATTTTATTATTTATTTATTACTGGCTTTTTTTGGAAATGATTGGTTATGTCTAGAACTGATGATATTATAAAGTTAAATAGTATAAGTTTTAATTCAGACTCAAGAGGCACTTGAATAAGATCAGAAGTAGACGAACCAAAAATATTTAATTAAATTATTTAAAAATCTCACAATGTTATTCATTACACCCTCCTTGGTCCTAACTGTACTGTCCTGGTTCTACATAATCAGAGACAAATCACTCGGAGCTGCAAAAAATTGGTACCTTTCATAAGCATGCGAAGGAGATTCCGAGATTGTAAAATTGAAGAGATCCTTTCACGATGAGTAGGGAATTTCAATATTTCAAATATAACTTGTATTCACTTTATATGAATTTGTACGAAATCCCACAATAATATATAGGGATATTGATTATTATTATTTATTACGAAGTATGACGTCTTTATAGTTACATTGAAATAGTATATATTATTAAGATAATTTATTAAAGATGTATAACTTATTTTAATCTACTATTTATACAATAAAATTAGTATGGGTAAATTTGTAGAAAATACAACTAAAAAACAATTATATTAATTATAAATTTTAATAGAAGTTATAATTAGAGCATAAAACAAATTTAAAATGGGAAATGATACGAAATAGAAGTTATTAATTTAAAATAAAACAAATAGATTTGACAAATTATTAGTGACGCTATACATATAAAAAATCAAATGGGACATTTTTATACAGAAATAAATATACTTATTAGCAAAATAGAATATGTATTGACAATGCAGACAAAAATATCTAGAAAAAAGAGGCAAATTATTTTTAATAGTATATAATTATCTTCCCCTCGTTTTCTAATGCCAAAAGAGGCACACAAGTAATAACGAAATTAAGGGCCCAGGTTATATAATTATCAATATAGATATCACAAATTCACGTTATATACATCAAGGAAACTGAAGAACTCTTATGAATTAGAGTATCTTATAGTAAGAAACGAAGTAGAGTTCACTAAAAAAAAAAGTATTTCAGAATTTTAATGAAGGAGGAGTGGATGGAGAATGAGAACTCTTTCTGTACCACACTTGGGTTTTCAGTCGATTATTCTGTCTTTTTATTAAACTCATTAGTTCTTATAGCAATATACGATTGTTCCTTATAAGATTTACAGGAATTTATGCATTTTTGAGCTTAGGCCAATGTGTCAGGATTAGTGTAAGGAAAATATTATAATTATATTTAAATTAATATATACTAATTTTATTATGAATTTTGTGATCAATTAACAGCAAAAATTATTTTTCTAGAGGCATATGGTAATACACAATGATGTAAATCCGGTGTATTTTAGCTGGCCCGTTAATTTGTAACTGGTAGTTTAAAGAAGGAATTTTGTTTGCCTTAGCTGTTGTCACTATTATTTAATTCCTGAGTATTGAACATCCTTTCCTAAATAGATTTAACCATAATCAAAACCTGATTGTACATTCGTGTGTGCTCATAAAAGACGGAGTGTAACTCTGAAGATTTGTTGCAGGAGTTATAATAACAATCTACAATTTGACAAGGCCTTTAGTCCATTAAAGACATCCAAACTCATTGAGGATCACGTTGTGTTGAAGCATATGAAGCTAAGTCTCAGTTACACAGGAGGATCACTCAACGAAAAAGTATGCTTGATTTCACTCAAACCCATTACAAAAGTAAAATGGAAGACTTATTCTGTGTTAACTCATAATCCTTGTCATCAACAGTTCCACCCAAGACCCAATTATCGTCAGTCAATGTTTATTGAAATTAGTAATTTGTACTAACTGCCATTTGTTAAAAATGGCAATCAATTATCATAAGCCTTCTTCCTCTAATAGAAGGTAGACCCCTTGGCGAATGTGTGGAATTGAATCTAACAATAGATAGTGTTTCGTCATCACTCTTAGAGTTAAAGAAAAAGTCATTGTTATGAAGTGGAGCATAATTAAATATAGTTATTATTAATAATTAATTGTCTACGATCCTTCAGTTTCATTCCACATTTAACATACAGTAGTTGTATTAATTGAAAATAAAACTTAAGTGAATTCAAATAACAACTGTACAAGGTTGCTTGAAGTAAACAAATTTTTGGTTTAAATGTAGTGCAAAACTTTTATAGTATGTATTGTTATTTAATGATTTAATTAAACTAATACACTATTGAAATATAGACGACAAAAAATTTAAGATTGATAATTTAATTTATGAATTTTTTAACAACTGGAAAATGTGATGAAGATCTTTCTCTTCCCATGTGTATGATGCTATTAGTTTCATTAGTTTAATGTATTCACTTAAGTAGAAAAAATTAAATACAGCAAGGCGGCATATTCTTTAAAATTATGATCACTTCAGTATTTTAAATCTAAAGGAATGGAACATTCCCCATTCCTTAAAAAATCAATAAATAATTATTCAAATAATTTTTGGGGGTTCGAAAAAATTAGTAAAATATTTTTTGCTTGAAAGAAAATATGACATGATGTAGATGATTAACATGTAATGTTGTTAAATAAAGCAAATCTGACGATTTTTTAAGACTTTTCAATCAATTTGATTTGGAAATTTTTCCAAAAGATGATAATCTTCACCTAAAAAATCGATATTCTTGGTCGCTGGGTTGTTTGAAATTAAATAACTAATACAATAGTAATTGTTAAATTTAAAATTTTGTAAGATTGATCAAGCAATATATCCATACACAAAGAAGAGAAGATTGGCGTGTGATTCGTTAATGGTGAAATTAGAAAAAGATAAACAGTAAAGATCTAGAATTGATTTAAACTCATCAATTTCCGGCTCAAAAGAATCGTTTTCTGTTTTCATAATATATACAAATTTCAGATAAGCTCAGTTTAAAATAATTTACTAATTCTTTAAGTCTAATGTTTTATTCTCCCTCAATAAATTGTGAGCAACTTAATAATAAACAGCCCCTGATATCTGTTTGTACTACCCTAAGTGTCATTCTAATGGATCTGAGGTTATATAGCCTAAAAAAACATACTTTAGTCCTTTAACGACCAACAGTTACTCATGGAGTTGTATAATTGTTGATGTTGGATCTATCGCAATTATATACGTCTCATTGGTAAGTCCTCTTTTGGAACAGGAAGGTGATGCATTCCATGAGATTACTCAACTTAAACAGTTGCGTAAAAATTCCAAATCGTGCCTTTGATTCCTTGAAATATGCTTTCTTTCCTCTCTATACCCTATAAAAGCATGAATAGGCTTGTAAGCGTTCTACTATTTTGCCGTTCCGTTCATTTTTTTTGTTGTTGTTGTTGTACAGTGTTCTGCGTTCAGCCAATATTTCTGTTCCTTTCAGCGTTCCATTCCGCGTTCCAATAATAAGGTATTACGATATAAACTGTACGATAGCAAATCGCAACTTCCACTTCGATAGTGTCAGGGATACCTCATTTGACAACTATGTTTCAAGATTTTTTTAACACAATAATACAGTGAATATTAGCGTTCAAATGAGCTATGAGACTCAGACGGAAGAGGATAGTATTAATTTCCGAAAGGTCTTAAAATTGCGTCCTCTGAAAATCGGAGGTGGTCCTGCCCTAAATGAAGTCCAACTACCCAGACGGAATCTATGTCTTTCAGCAAGATTCTGCTCGGGGTACAAGGCCAGGACAAAGCAAGCAATGGCTCGAGGACGATTTTTCCGATTTTTGGTCTCCCTCCTCGCCAACATGAATCCTCTCGCCTATGGGAGCTTTGTCGGAAATATATCCTGTACCATCCCTCGTCCAAGCTATGACGCACAAAAGACCTTCGCCGAGAGACAGTGGACGTCCATGTCCGAGGGGCACGTCGTCAAGTTGTGTGCAGCCTTCAGGCCCAGGCTGAAGCCAATATAGCTGGAGAGGGCGGTCATTTCGAGAAAAAACTTTGTAATTGTTGTTCTGTTGAATAATATATAGCCCACTTGTTCAATACTATGTTGTTCTTGGTGAAGTCGTTTTTTCGTATACTACACATTAAGTAGGTATTTTACAAAAAAAAAAAATTCAATTCAATTTTCTCCTTTTAAACCTGTTATATCTAATAGATAATGGTAAAAAAGACATCTTGTCTTTTGATATCAAAATCATGTCTCTATCTTCAATATTAAGGAAGTTATGGCAATTTATCATAGAAATTTTAAGATTTTTTTTTTTTTGTACAGTTTATGTTATAACCTACACGAAAATCTGTCATCTAAGAAAATATGATATTTCAATAAAATAACACAACTTTCTTAAACATCAAGGGAATTGAATAAAATTTTCAGGAATTATAGAATAAAGTATTGTGTAAAAGTTGCATAATACTTTTAAATACCTGCAATTTTGAAATTCGAGTATATGAATACCTTCCCACACTCTCCAGACAATCAATAATTATTATTTTAAAAAAAGAGAGGTTAAAAAAAAAGACAAAGTACTTTCATATTGCGTAGTAATAAAGATAGAAGGTGCTATTGTCTGGTTAAAATTCATGTACTTTGCATGAATTGATTGGTTGGAAACTTTACAAGATACTAGATATGTAAAAGTTTTAACATCCATTATATGTACCTTTTATTCGGTCCATTTGTGATTTTATAAACTATCTTAAGATAACTTATTTCCTAACTAATGGAGCGATTAAACGAAGTAGCGTATTTAAAAAAAAGAAATATACTTGGTGAAAGATTAATAATTTATCTACATTATACCTAAATGACGTTAAATTGATTTCTAAGAAATGAAAATCTACCATTTCTATGGGGATCTCCAAAACACTTTTAGATGTCCGTGCACGCCTCTTGCAAGTTTTTTCTCTCCGTAAATCGACATTTTGTGACATATCTATTAAAAGGTCACGTTTTGCTGTCGCACACTGTATATAAAAGAGAACCAAAACCAAGAAATACTATGTAAATATTGGAAGTTACAAATTAGCTTAGCACATGTGTCTTGTATTTCATCAAGGGGTCCTTAAGGAGGCAAAGACAATATAGACCCCCCTTCCTCCTCACAAAAAAAATAAAAATGAACAATAACAATATAAGTAACTCAAAAAATTTATTTTATATATTTTTAGGGTTACATTTAATGCCATTATGCAACGCGTTACTTTTTTTTGTAATAAATCATCACGTAATTGAAAACACGCTCAGTACTCCTTGGTTATTTATTGGTTTTGCCCTTCCCAGAAATACCAATACATGTATTGCATGCCTTTAAAAATAATACGCTCGTATAATGGAAAAAGACATTTTGAAAAAAGTATATTTAAAATTTTTAAAACGACTAAGTCAAACTATAATTTTATTGTTTATTTGCTTTAAGGAGGAGCTGTTTCTCGAAATTCTTGTCCCCAGTTGTTAACCTCGTCCTTTTCAATATTAAGTTGGATTTGGAGAAACGCCTTTTCGAACAGGCACTATTGGGAGTATTACAATATACCTCAGAAATATTTTTTAAATCCTTCTATATGCAAGGATTGATTCTATCGTATCTAACTTGTCTCTTCAAAACCGATGAGACAACCTGTCTAGCTATATCAATCTTCTTCTATCTCTTGGCAAAGAAATTGTCCTTCTCTTTCCATTCAAATTTCTGGGACAGTTGTCTTGACGGAAAATCTCCCATTTGTATCGCCTCATCCAATAGGTAATTTCTTGCTTCTCTTGCTTCTCCATATCCATGAAGCATACTTTGAACTCAGGGAGATATGCAGAAGCTATCAATATCGCCCTCCAAATAGCATTATCTCCCACTAGGAAGTCTAGCGGCTTAGCTGCATGCTGCACCACACTTGTAGAGTTCCAGCGTACGTTAGAGGGAGTCACAAGGGTTTTTCTGCATTTTTCTCTTACTATATCTGCAAACAAGCATGATTGGTTGAATTTATTACATACACTTGCTAAAAATGCCGAATACTTTATAATATGACCAAGCATATTCCCCTGTCCTGGGCTTTAGTGGTTGTTTGCTGTCTGTAGCTGCGATTAAATTTTAAGTATGGGAAGTGCATCTAGAACAAAAATATATTCAATTATTTGAATGATATTACTTATTATTCAGATTTGCATTTTCAAAAAAAAGTTATTCACGACAATTCATTGATAAACTCTACTTACCTAAAATTCATCCAAAAATGCAACAACTCGTCATTATCTGACTAGAGGATATCCCCGAAATTAACATTTTTATTTCGTCCTCGGATTGAAAACTGAGTGGATCATTCTCTTCGACAGATGCCTCATCGACGGCCTTCGAAAATGAAAAAAAAATACTTAAAGGACGCATTCGTCTAATATGGAGAATGGTCTTCTTTATAAAACTTATGTATGTATATCAATTCGTAGATTAGTACCTAGGATTGCCTGCCATAGACATTGAAAGTTTTAGCAAAATTCTTGGCATTATCCGTCACCATGCCCACCGTCTTCGATTGGATTCCCCAGTCTTGAAGAATACATTTTAGAGCTTCGGAACTTTTTCTCTCCTTCGTATCTTCATGAATATTAAGATTTATTCATTTTTTCAGAACAAACCTATTACTAAATAGGTGCTTACATTTAGTATCTTTATTATTTTTTTATTTTTTTCCTGGTCGTCATTAACTAAAGGTAACACGAAATAATTATCGGTGTAAATAAAATAAATTATTTTTCCCGTGAGACTGAAAAATGTAGCCTTACAGTTATTTCATAGTTTAAGTTAGAGTGGTCGTTAGACTAACACAAAAAATGAAGCGGCGTCTTGGTTCTAAATACATCGGATCCGATTATAACAGTTTCAGAATTGTAATCTCTAAGATCGCTATAGGTACCGAAAAAAATCATAATTCTCAATTACTACAGTTATTCAGCTCTCTTCTATGAAAATATATTCCCGCAATATTATTATTATAAGCATTAATTAGTGAAAAACAATACTGCAGCCCTTGCAACACACGAGAGCAGAATTTATTTTTAGAGGCCCATTTGCTTTTATTAACGGCTAAATGATGAGCCACGGCTCCTCCATAGTTCAGAATAATTGAACTGTTCAAGTTTATATGTTCGAGTTAAGGTAGAGTACTAGAAGCTTTCGTGTTCGATTAGAGCCTTCAAAAGGTTAGCCCTTCAGCCCCCCTTTGCTACTGCCACAAAACAGTTCAATCCTATTTAAAAAAGTAAAAAAAATATATACTTTGGTTTTTTGAATTTTTTTGAAGTACTTATGGTAAGTTCAATGTTAAGCGTTGAAAAAAAAATCAGTTTCGTTCAGCGTTCTGCTAATTGAACGCACGTTCCATAGAACGTCGTTCAATTTTGCGTTCTGTTCACAAGCCTTAGCATGATTTATGAATTGTAACTAAAGTTACTCTACAAAATTTATTAATTTTTGCAAAAAATGAAGATGTATTGCACGAATCAGGATTTTACGAACTGTCTTGAATAAGTCCATTAATTGTCAAGAGACTAAAAAAACGTTTGGTCAAATGTACTTTTACTTTTTCTTTTGACTTAGGAGCTAAAACTTTTTTATTTCATAGGTATGCCTATTAAATTAGAAATACAAGTTCTTTTTTGTAAAGTTGAAATATAATATTTAAATTAACATCCAAAAATATTTCCCCTTCATAATTTTTGTACATTGTTTAACTGTTCAGCTATAAAATTTATTTCATAATTATCTTCTTCATTTTCAATAGTAACTATAATTGTTATACACTGTCCATGCTTAGAAGAGAGAGATTTACAAAAAGTTTCATATTTGACAAAGAGTTTTTTTTAATTTGTCTTCAGTTATAGTTGTGGCATGATTACATAATACCAATTTTAAATTATCAAATATTTGAAGGGATTTATAAATTTGGGAGAAGTGCTCCATTAATACTCCAAAAACGCAGACTATCTCCGTTTATTATAAGATGATTATCAGACGGCAAACAACTAAAATCGATTATGTTTTTTATATCTAATAAGGATGTTACTTTATTTCTTACAAAATAAATTACTTCTGCTTTTTGTTAACAGTTCTTTTCATTTTGGAATCTGTAATGATTACAGAAAAAATATTAGTACTCCAGAAAGACTTATGAATGTTTGCCTTAGCTTCAAATTACTATTTTTTAGTTAGTAGCCACACTTGAAGTAGTAGTTCTCAGAGCTGCACGGGTTTTGAGTAATATTGCTGGAACATCCTCAAACATAGATAGAACTGTATCTTTCTTTAAGAAAGAATAGCTGGTATTTTTCTATGGGAGGTTGAATGAATTCATTGATATTTATAGTTTTCTTGTCTAAAATGTTTGCTGTACAATCTTTAATTTATATTCGGTTCCTAATCTTTCCTATATAGTATATCAATAGAAACTTTTAGTAATTATACACTGATTCAAAGTTTACCTAAAGTATCATTGAAAGAGAAATAAGAAAATAGTTATTTCTAAGAAATCGTATAATTAAATGATTCCTTGGTATAGATCTGATCCAACTATGAAGATTAGTTTCATTTTTCATAGGTAGGCTATGAAACAATCTTTTGGATTGCCGGAGTAACCTGATCTATACTTTGGCGCACAACAAGTAACAAGAATTGTTTTCAATGTATTTTAAATACTTTTACTGAATTCCTTTCCAATAATAATTAAATATACAATTTTAATTCCTTTCAGAGACATTCTCCTTTTCTACTATTACCTAGATGATAGTCAAGTTTAATAGGAATACAAAGTTATACCATAATGATTTTCCCATTGATGTTTGACTTTCACCACACTTATAATAGTGACGTCAAAGAGTATATACTATTACTATTAACCGTATAATTTCTATACTCTACGGTTTTTATTCTCTCTGACCTCAAAATCTGTATGTCTTGCCCAGCAGTCGGTATGGTACATCAAATTGAAAATTATAGCAAGCTGGATTACATGATATTCTAATCTTGTATTTCTATCAACCTTGGGTGATAGTAATATTTCCCCCTGTCAACAGTTGCCATTAAAAATTAGTAGTAAGTCCCCCTTTTTATATGTTCCAGACATATTACTCGTTTATTTATCAAAAAGAGTAAATTATGAAAGAACTAAGACATAACAATTGAGGCGGGGAATCGAGAGCTGATAAATAAATAAATATGGTATTTTTATGTTAATGAGGTAGCCCGTGTTAAGAACAATAAAAAAGAACCACAAAATGAACTCCGTTTAATTATTTTTTTTTCATTGTTCATTTGTTTTACATTCATTATTCATTTGTTCAAAAATAAAAAAAGGCGCGAATACCGTTAGTATAAAAGTACTATCCAGAGGTCGTTTTCATGATAACTCCAAAAAGGACTGTTTTGAGTACTTTTAGAATTTATATTATATAAATAACCTAACACGATAAATTTGTTGATAAATTGGTAAACTAAGTATCGGCTAGACTGTAGGACATAGTCAGAGATTCAAATTTGTACATGTGATGGGACATTTTGGTATTCATATACTGACATTGTAGGTATATCTTTATAGATACATTAAATCTTTAGGAGTGGAGGAGGTAGAGGACTATGGTTTCGTATTTTATGTTTAGACTTATGTTGTTATTTAATTTTATAAATGACCTTTAGGCAGCTACATTTTATATTTTACCACCCGTTGAAGTTTTAGGATGACCCTTACACCTCTATTTTGTACATGCTGTAGTCTCATACCTGACTTTGCAAGATGTCCAAATAAAAAATAAGGCCATGTGCTCCATATTTGTAGTTGATAGAAAATTAAAAGATGAAAATTTGAGTACGTCATCAAATTTACAATAATATATTTTCAGGAAATTAATGGAGATGGAAATTTTTATGGCTGGAATCTTATCTATTGTGATGTTAAAAACTTTTGGCCTCCTTCAATGTTGAATGATTCAGTATATAAATTTAAAGTTCGAGCTAAAAATGAACATGGCTGGAGCAATTTTAGTCAATCTAGTCAGTTTATCAATATTAATCTCATTTTACAGCGTAAAAAAAAGAGTGAAATAAGTATTCTCGTTGGTTCAATTTGTTTTTCGATTAGTATATTTTGCTCAATAGTTTTTTATCTTAGTTTCACTATTATAAAAAAAACTTCAAAAAATCAAAAATCTATTTCTTCAATAAGCAATGATTTAGTAATTTTAAACGAATTTCGTGACTCCTTTGTCAGTGCTAACAATCCTTTATATAATTTGATCGGTGAAAACTTATCTCCAATCAAGCACTTTTCTTTATCACAATTAAGTTTTAAGACCAAATTAGGAAGTGGAGCTTTTGGTAATGTTTATGAGGGAACTCTTCAATGCAGTGAGCATGGATCCAGAAATGTTGCCCTCAAGACTCTGAAGTATAATGCCAAAGAAATAACAAAAAAAGAATTTATAAAAGAAGCTCTCATTATGTCCAAATTTAATCATCCTAACATACTCAAATTGATTGGAACTTGTGTAGACGGTGGTCCAACAATTCTAGTTATGGAATTAATGGAGATGGATTTACTAGAACTCTTGAGATCAAAGAGGTCATTAACAGATCGTAGTACTATTTTGGGTAAAAATTTAGTACGTTTTTGTTTAGATATTGCTCGTGGTTGCTTATATCTAACACAAATGCGACATGTCCACCGAGACATAGCTGCTCGTAATTGTCTTGTTAGCTTACCAACTTCAGATCATACACATCTCGTTAAAATCGGAGATTTTGGTAGAGCACGAGAAATTTATAGAGATGATTACTATCGTAAAGGAGGCTTGATGCCCATACGTTGGATGGCTCCAGAATCTCTCGAAGACGGAGTTTATACACACCAAACAGATGTTTGGTCATACGGAATAGTACTATGGGAGATCATATCATTTGGAAAACAACCTTATCCCGGTATGTCACATTTAGACGTGTACCATTATGTTTGTAATCTACGAAAGACATTAGATGTACCATTAAAATGTCCCCATATCTTATATCAATTAATGACACAGTGTTGGTCATATGAACCAATAAATAGGCCATCATTTAAGGAATGTGTTGATGAAATTGAAGAACTTTTGCTCTACAAGGTAAATATCACTTCTTTTAAATATAGTAATCATTACTTTACTTGCTTGATACATGAGAAAATTAATAACTTCCTAATTTCATGGATTTCTTTAGTAACAACAAACAAATGGTTATTTGGCTCTGATTACATAGATACATCTTTTTCAGTAACAAAATATATGTTCCTTAATACCCAAAAATAAAGTTAACCCCTCACTAGATTCAGGATTTGTTATTATTTGGCTAAAATATTTAGCTATTATATATCAAGTTAATTCTTAATTGAGTTAAAGCTAAGTTTAATGTTTAATGAATGAAAGATGTATAATAATTGGAACGAGTACAGGTATCAGATATGTTAGTTGTGTTGTTTATTTATTGTCAATAACAAGAAGAGCATAGAATAAAACACAGGAACTTTATAAGAATGGGGATGGAGGGGGGGGGGGGCAGCTCATTCACTTCAACAATATTTTCAACCCTAATACTAATATAAATGAATCGTAAAAAAGATCAAGCAATGTCTCAAAAATATTTAAATAATAATAAAATATAGGTTTGCGCAAAATAATGAATGAATCATTTAAGACATTAAACTTTATGATTCTTTAAATTTACTACCTGATATGAACTCATTTGATTATAAATCATTTATTTCACTCACTTGATATTTATTCCTTAAGATTTTACAGTTTCATTGATTTTAGTGTCATAATGAAGGATGGAAATATTGGAAAAAATAAAATGTATACAAAAGCTTTGGAGCATAAAGAAAAATGTATGGTAGTATTGTTAAAAGGGCCTTTCAACTGTTGATGTTTAAGTTATAATAATAATACGTATTACTACTCCAAAAAATTTATAACAGCTATTAATATTATAAAACTACTTATTATTAAGTTAATAATCAAATATTTATGTTGAACTTTGTGTAAAGTATCAAGTAATTCATAATAATCAGGATTAATCTTAACCAAAAAGCATTTGAATATATATGGATATCATCCAACCACCTTTCCCCTTCGTAGGATTTTATACTTTTGCCATTTGAATATCCAATCCACACGACTTCTGATCTTCCCTTCAACTTCATATTCTGTAAAAAAAATCTTGTCCATTAGTAACTCTCATCTCCTTAAGTGGAATGATCGTTCATTGGTCAGAGGTTCCTTCACATCAGAGCCTGGAATAGTTACTTCTGACTTCGTCAACGTTTGTCTGTATTTTCAAGAATCTACTATTATATAATATTATAGTTGTATGTGTGTACGTCACGCGGATTAGTTAGTTTTTCTTAGTATAAAATATATATAATGGGTACATCCTATGTACTATAATATATTGATGTATGTATGTATACTAAATAAGAATTAAGAAAAGGAATTAGGAAGAGGATAAGCGAGTTTTTCTTATTATGTATTAATAAAATAATTCGAAATAAAATCTATAATACGGGTACATTCTAGTACATTAATATTATATAATAATTAGCTAGGCTTCTCCAGATAGGCCCTGCTGGCGGTAGCTTGATATTTGGTATATAATTTATACTTTGCTAAATTAAATTAATTTAAATTAGATGGATTTTTTCCATTAGATCGATCTGGATGGAATTTTAATTTTGGCCCGATTTAAACCGAATTTTGCTATGGGACTAGAATAGAACAAACTGTTATAAAGGATCGATTTAGTTTTGTCTAACAAAATCATAACGTTCTCAGGTCGGTACAGCATTTCCAGACCAAAAACATAACACTGCTGGTTGGGCTCAGACAGCTAGGCTATACTATTGGCGATCTCATAATTATACAAACCAATGTTACATAATAATCAAATTAATTTATACTTGCACTCTTTCTTGATTAGTTTTCTATAAAAAGTTTTTTCTATCACATTATATTCTTCATAAGTTTTCTATAAAAAGTTTTTTCTATCACATTATATTATTCATAAGTTTTCTATAAAAAGTTTTTTCTATCACATTATATTATTCATATTTTTGTGTTGTTCTTATAGTCATTTATCTCATTTCTTCTTCTCATTTTAATTCTATTTTGGGATTATTGAAAGAAAATCAGTAAACAGATCCCTACACCTTTAATTACAACATATATCCCTAGTTGTTAAATACTTTAAGTTCGCATAAACATATTCAAAAAAAATTTTTTTTTGTCATTTACAGATAACATCAAAAAACATTCATAACTTAGTTCCTTTTGATGGGAATGCCTTTTTGAAGAAATAAAACCATCAGTTGGGAAATTTTTGTTCTTTAATTTATAAAATAATAGACTTTTTTATTTTTTTTTATCAAAACCATGAAAAAAACTCGGAAAACTGATTTTTATGAAAAATCTTGTGATCATTTTGTATGGCATTTATGTGATCGTTTTCTTGAATCTCCTAACTTTTTTAAGTGAGTAACACAAATAGGTTTGGTCAGCTGACAGAATGTATTTGAATGTGGAGAGTATAAACTTGATAAAATAATGAGGAGACAAACGTCCCATCTCCTGATCAAGATAGTACTTTTCTCAAATCTTTCAATCTCTTTGCTGTAGAAAAGATGAGGATCCTTTTAACATCCTCTATACCACTGTCATATCTTAGGAACTAATTTCAAGATGTTGTCAATTGATATTTCTCAAATCCACATCTTAGTTATAGTAGACTGTTTAAGATAATAAAAGAAGTATATTTGAATATGAAACAAGAGTATATTATTATTGACTTCGAAAAGGCTCAAATCAATACCATGAATGATTTTTTCCCCAATGCAAACCATCACGCTTCATAGTTTGATTTATCTCTCAATGTTTAATGAGTACCAAAGTAAGTCCTGGATCGACATGGTTTCCAATAGGAGGCCTTATATGTGGCAGCAGGACTCGGCTTCCTGCCACTTCTCCATAAAAGTCTTTAATGGCTTCGAATGGGCTTCTACTATTAAATATATCGAACCAGCAATCAACAGTTTCAATAAAATCAGTTTGAGCTTTCTTTTACGGGTATAGATATTGAAGTGCAGAGGCACTAGTATGGCTTATAGTTGTGCGGGCAGATAAACGCCTTTGACCGCCATGACTCTCTTAATGAATAACTTGAATTTTACGTGCCATTTTTAATTTGTCACAATCTTTAATACTAGAAAATCATTGCACTTAATTGTGGATCTGTCTGGTAAGTGGTATCCTTTAACCAGAAAATGATTTTGAATGATTTTAATATGGTGAGGAGTATCAAAAAATGCGTAAATCTTTTTTTTATTATGTTGTTGAGATTTCAAAAATAAGTAAATTCTTCAATGATTCCCAATATTTTGTGTAATCCCACATTTCAATAGCCTATATCTGATAACATGAACACGAGAAAAATGTGGACCAAACATCTTGCCAGCCTAAGGTATAAACTCAACAAACTGGAACAAAAGCGTCATTGTAGTTCCCACAGAAATGAATGCCTTATAGCCAAGAAGGATTATCGTTCAGCCCTTAGAAAAGAGCAGAGAGAATCGTGGAGGAGTTTCTGCAGCAAAGCGGAAGTTCCAAAAGATATTACTCAACTTATAAAATTTCAAAAAAAAACAACGTACAACTCTATTGGTCTTCTTAAAACTGATTAGGGCTACGCACAATCACCTGATGAATCACTAAAAATCCTCATAGAAACTCATTTCGTACAATGAATGCTCAGTATGTCTTCTGGAACATCCTTGGAAGTTAATGATTTTAACATAGACTTTTTGAATAGCAACAAGGTCAGGGAATCCTTCAACTCCTTTGGCTCATTCAAAAGCTCGGGACTTGATGAACAGAAACCAGTTGTACTTCAACAACTTGGAGATAGCATTGTCACCTATATCTCAGAACTTATAAAAGTTTGTTGCGTTATATTTTATTTTATTTATGTATGGCATTCAGTAATAAATATTTAACTAACTATATCTACAGGGAGGATATAAATATTTGGAAAGGCCTCGTCATTCATAAAGAAAAAATGAAAATCCCAGTGGAATTAAGACATGAAATATCGGTAACCTACGTGATGGACATTTAAAAATAGTATAGACACTTTGGTCTAGGATTAGTAATCAAATTGAGCAATAATAGACTAAAGTTCAAGAAAACGGAATGATGAAGAAAATGCCTCTAATGAGGAGCAAGTGCCCTTTAAGATTTTGGAAGATAGTTGCAACGGATCTATTTACGTATGATCAAAAGTACTATTTTATAGTAGGTGACTACTATAGCAGATGTATTTATGGAAGTTTAGGTGTTAGCAAATAAAAAGCTAGTGCAGTAGTATGGAATTAAAGCGGTATTTGGAAGACATGGAGTTCCCAAGGACATTGTTTCTGAAAACGGTCCATGTTACTGAGGCTTGTAAAAGGAACACAAAATTGAACAGGGTTCCATGGAATGTGCGTTCAATAAACAGAACGTTAAGCAGAGCTGATTTCTTCTTTTTTTTTCACCGTTGACCTTTAAAAATGAGATTTTATGGTTCTGTTCCAATAGTACTAGCAAAAAATTAAAGTAATAAAATTTTATATATTTTTTTAGTTTTTTATATATGATTTAAAAGAGTGATAAAGAAATACAAGCGCTTAGGCCACCTATTTTGTGGCAGTGGGTCAGAGGGTGGAGGCTGAGGGGTACTTTTTGAAGGCCCTTGTCGAACTTAAAAATATTGAACTTGACCTGTTGAATCATTTTGAGTCATGGGACCAAGGTCACTCATTTGACCAGTTATTTGAGTATATGGGCTACTAAAAATAATAAAATCTGCTCTTTTGTGTTGCAAGGGCTGCAGTATATTCCTGCTGGAACACATTATTTATCTTTGGGTAGTTGGACTTTGCCGAGGGCAAGACCACTTCCTTGACAATGTCTTGGTACTTCTTCACTCCGATTTTCAGGCCTTTTGGGAACCAATGCGGGACTTTCATCTTCACGTCTGATGCCACGATTCCTCGCTTTGCCGAAGCCATTTTATTGGATATACTTTGCTTTTTGGCTCCTATCTCGACGATGATTGAACCAATTTTGGTAAGTTGTAGCTCATTTGAACGGATTGAATCACTGGAGTATTGTGTAAAAAAAGTAGAAACCTAGTTCTCAAAATGGGATTTTCCTGACACTATCAAAGTGGAAGCCCTGATTTGCTGTTTTACAGTGTATGTGGTACTACCTTATGTTTGGAACGCGGAACGGAACGAGGTACAGAAATGATGGCTGAACGATGAATGCAGAACGAAGAAAAAAAAATGAACGTACCACCAAAATAGCGGAATGCTTACAAGCCTGACGTTACTCCAGTGAAGAGTTCTCTAGATTTGCAAAATAATTGGCATTGGAGCCGTGTTTCTCAATTCCAAAACAACAGCACTAAAATAGATTAATAGAAAGGGATGATTAAAAATTTTAAAAACTTGTTAAAATTGGAAAATTGACGGTGTATTACTTGCATATACGGCAGACCTTTGCAAAATGGACACACTCAAGCAAAATTGTTGTATAATAGGGACGTTTAAACATTATGAAGTACCCAAACGACAAGGAAACTCGGAAATTAGAAGAACTGCATCGATTCTACTCCGAAAATGATCACAACAAAGACTGTATAATTTTGCAAGATTTAAAAGTCTAATGTATTTGATTTTACATTTTTTGGATATATTTCTCAACGAGAGGGTAGAAAACCCTCTCTTAAGATAGGACAGAAAAGGTGCGTAAGGACGTTGGCAAAACATAGACCATGAACTTTGAAAGACAATAAAATATTTATGCATGTTTGGTATATTGTTAAGTTATGTTTTGGGTTAAATTTATTTTTATTGAGTTTATATAGTCATCGTTGTATATTATAATAAGTTTATGTAAAGGGGATCTTGTTTATGTAAAAATTGTACCCCTGACAATTAATAAAGAGATCTAGTCAGTGCTCATCTAACTTTAAGATACTCAACAGTCTTGGCTATCGAGTCCCATTTAAGTCTCGATCCTTTGATTGGGTGATCAAGTCGAGTAGCAGGTCTTCAATATATGGGCTCATACTCATGTACAAGTTAATTCACAACATGATGAAAATACACAAAATTCAACAATTGATTTGAGTTTTAGAGTTGATGTAGTTTTTTTAAAGTTTAATTTCACTTAACTCAGATATTAAAAGACTCTTTTTATTATTATGTTCATTGAAAATGAAATATTGAAGTACCAATTTTCATAGTTTAATCTTTATTTAGCAAGATATTTTCATTACAATTAACCATAATTATCCAGATTTACAGAGGGATAATTGAAATATTGTCTAATAGAAATTGTACAATAGTTAACAATGAATATAGGACTGTTATTGGGTCATTTTTATGAAAAACCATAATTTGCTCTTTCCATGTTTTCATTTCACATATATATATGTTCTTTCTAATTCGATATGAAATACTCATGGAAGCTAATTTATGTTGAAATATAGTACTCATTTAGGTTGTTTATTACTAGATTTATTTATTTTCTAATTTTAGGACGAATTAAACGGGATCTCTTTTACTGAGCATATACATCAACTTGAATCAAATAGTTACACAAAGAAAATATTGAATCCAGCAACACTATCCGTCACAGAATCAAATGTACCTTATCTAGAAGTCATTAGTTCTAATAATATGATAACCAATATCTAAGCCAAATTAAATACATTTATTACTGATACAATATTTTATTATTAAAATTGAAATATTTTAACAAGCAATGAATGATTCAAGTAATTTATATCATATTTGTTAAATTAACTAATAACGGAAAAATGGTTCCTTTTTATCATTTAATTCTCCAGAAATTCAAATTATGTAAAATATAATGATATTAAATTAAGATATATAAAGATTAATCTTACATAAATTTGGAAACTGTACACTAATTGATTAAGCATATATTTTGAATTAATTAGAAAAATTAAAATATTACCCTCTAAAGTGGAATTTTTTTAGAGACCTAATTATTTTTTTTTTTTTAATAGAGAGCTTTTAAATCTTGAATTAAATATTTTTTTGATTATAATAATAGCATTAGTCAATAATTTAATAAAATAATAACACTGAACTTATTTTTCACATATATCATTTGTCACTTAATCTACGAAAACTTCATCACAAAATATATTGTTCTGTTTAATTCATTAATTAATTAGACGATTATTCTCGATTTACTTCATAATAGATCTTCCTGGAGAACTATTTCTAACATAGTTATAAGTATATATAAATTAATGATAATGTTCATATAAGGAGTTATTTATTATATTTTAAAATATTATTTACATGTCAAGGTTAATTGAAATACAAGGTTATACCATAAACCTTTTCCCACTAATGTTTGACTTCCACCACACTCTTTAATAGTGATGTCAAAGAATATATACTAAAAAATTAATCATATAATTTCTAGTATTATAAGCTTTTAATATACGGTTGTTATTCTCAATGACGTTAAAACCTTTCTGTCTGGCCCAGTAGTCGGTACGGTACATCAAATTGAAAATTCTAACAAGCTCGATTACATGATGGTCTAACTTTGTATTTCTATTAACCTTCGTAAAAGCGACATCTCCTTTCGAAGGGGTATAGTAAAAAAAAGGGAACATTATTTAATATCGTGTACTATTTACTATTTCATTGTCTCATAAATGAAGTCACACATTTTTAATAAATATATAAAAATAATCTCATACTGGATAACTATTTGTAGCATTTTTTAATCCCTACTCTCCAAGAATCAGGAGCATCCGGATAACTATATGGGGGAGGGGGGAGGGGCTTGCCTTGTTGAATTTTTTTTTTTAAATTCAAAAATTAAAATTTTTGCTCTGCTGCACAATTTCTTCAAATAACAATAAAAAAATATCCATATTTTCTTGTAAAAATTTTCAACATGACGACAAAAATGTATTTATTTGTATCACAACTATCATGCTAGAAAACGACTTCATAGATACAGAATTAAGCATTACTGTCCAGCAAAAATCTAATTGCCAGGTTACAAGAGGTGACATTCCTAAAAGAAATTTTACGAACCGCATTGCCATCAGAGCCCTCCAGTTCATACAAAAGATTAATCAGAATATTTTGAAATTTTAGAGGGATGGAGTATTCCCGTTTCGTTCGTTCATGCACTTACCAGGCTCTCAATGTACGTTCTAATCCATGTAAGTAGGCTAGGGAGGCCGTCCTAGTCATTTAAAGATATGAAAGATTACTCTACACGAAAAATGGAAAGCGCAGCTCTTCGAAAAGAAGGATTGCTTCGGAGCCTCATCCTCACAACATGGAGTACTTGTACACATGGGAACTTCCATGTCTATCATACTATAATATCTAGCTTCAGATGCCGTCCTGAATCCGCTTCCAGTAAGATTGGTCTCAGCAAACGGTTGTGGATTTTTTCGTTTTAGATGAAATTGTATTTTGAAAAATTATTTCAAGACAACAAAATTATATTATGTGATACATTTATGTTTCTTTCTTAAACTAAGCTATCATTGGGAATATTATAATAAAGAATATACAAGCATTTAAAGAAAAGTGTTATTTAGGCATTTAAGATCATTATAAATATCATATAAAAATCTTCCAGCGTTGGTTTTTTGATAATTTTTTTAAATTTATTTTTGCTTCAACAAGACAAAAATTACGATTGAGCTTGATACGTCCTAAAGATGTAAACAGATAAGGAGCTGGAAATACAAGTCGGGAGAACGATGTAAAAACAGATAACAGATGTACTAAATCAATTAAGGACAAGAACAATAAAAAAATATTTACAAAAATGAAGGATTTCGTCCGAGAAAAATCGAACATAATGCTATTCGTTGGGTGAACTAAGGAATTAATTAAACAGACAAAGATATGATCAGAACCCGGCCATGTCTTAATTAAACTATTACAATCTTTTAAGCAAGACATCCTTTATCTGTAAGATGTAAAGTTAAATGCTTCTGTGTCTTCTGACATATAATAGTTGTGTATTTCAAAATTGTTTTTATCTATTCACATGCATTCTTAGCAAAATATCAATGAAAAAAGTATAACATTTTTTATAGTCTCAACTAGCAATGGAAACATTAAACATTCGAATAAAAAAACATCGATTTCTATATAATTGTATTAATAATATAAATGCAAATTCAATTTAACCGAAATTTTCTTTGTAATTATCAATAACTCAGTATGTGTTTTGCTAATTTTTTTCTTAATGTTTAGACTTCAAATTTGAAATGAACAGAAATTCAATTTATATGTCATTCAAAAATATACATCATTATTTTTTATCAAAAAAAATATTATAGTCAGTTCTGAAGCTTCGCATATCAACAGACCACTTGTTATTAGCATGGCATTCATATATACCAGCATCTCCCTGTAAATATAACAAATATTAATAATGCATTATATTGTACCATTTGAAAAATTTAATTATTTTAATACATGTTTTTAGTATATTTTTTACGATAACTTATTATCAAATAAAATAAACGTTAAGATCAAATAACAATAATTAAAAATTATAACTAAAATGTAAAATAAATGAAATTTTCATGATATATTTTTCACAATGCATGGTATTTTATGTAAATTAAAGAAATGGATGTTACCGACCATAACAGAATTCAATTACTTTTGGTACATAAGCAACTGTTTATCGAAATAGATCGTTTGTCTATTTATAGCTTGCTAAAATCAGCAGTTTCCTTGTTCTTAATTTGACTGTATATATATTATTCCTCTACGTATCTTATTTATTCTCTCAGTCGTTGTGAATAATCTTTTATGGTTTTTGTCGACTTCACCTCGTCAGACACAACAATTACCTTTTCGCTATCTTCATGAGTCAGTCCTTGTTACTAAAGAAACAGATTTCAAGGGATGAACTTCTTTTACAATACCCTTTAAATGAAAATGAGGAGAGCCAGTCGAAAATCATATAGGAACTCTAAAAAAAAAAAAAAAAAAAAACAGGACAACTGAGGCAAGGAGACAAATAGATGTATTCCTTTTGGTAAAACGAACGTTTCTCATAAATACCCGAGATATATTCCCAATTATAAAACCGTTTGATCGAATAATCAATCAAATCACTACTAATGTCCTAATCTGATAAAATCGGAGAGTTTTTTAGCCAGGTTGAAATACTAAAGAGAATTGTTTTTGTTTATGTCAGCCTATTTCCTTAAAATGCGTCCACATTCCATTTATATAGTGATATCTTGATCGATGTAACGAGGTACAACAAAATATTCCTTTCATTCTTAGTGAATAATCATAATTAAATTCCAATATAATGGAGTAATCAGTATTGTTTTTGTTTCTCATACATGTTTAATATAAGACTTAATTGTACTTACTTGTCTTATTATGATATGGTTCGAATTTATGAGTAAATCACACTGATTCGAATATTAAACTGTTGAAACCTTTCAAATGTCTTACTTATCTCCACTCTTCTTCTAATTATACTACGCCTCCATTTTTTTTATTCCTTGAAGGAGGATAAATAATAGGAAAATACTTGAAATTATTAAAAAAGAAGAAGTATTGTGAAAAGGTTTTTCAAAAAATAGAAGCAACTATCGCAGTAAAGATGGACTGAAGCTGAATAATAGTAAAAAAACAGAAGATATATGCGTCCATAAGCACTTCACTGGACCCACCTTATGAACGCAAAAATTTCAAAATATTTATAAGGCTGCTAATCTTATAAAATATTGTAATAAATTGTTAGTAACAATTTATCAAATATTAGTTTTTGTTTATTTCTAAATTTTGATATTTATTTTTCTAAGAAAGAATTTTATTGGCAAAAAAAAATAATGTTAGAATCCAGTCTTAAGGTTGGTTCACTAAAGTGTTTACGTACTTATTTAGAACACAAAATTTCTCCTTTTTTTTTATAATTATCCTTGAGTCCATCTTTACTGCAATATCTCCTTCTATATTTTGAGGACCTTCTGACAAAACCTCTCCTTTTTTAAATAATTCAAGTATTTTCTTCTTCTTCATGAAAAAAAAAACAAAGGAAATTAGATATAAGAGAAGATACGGATGAAATTGGAACAGTTTCATCGGTTTAATGTTAGAATCATTGTGATATACTCACAAGTTTGAACCATATCGTTATAATACTGTTACGCCATTGAAAAATAAATAGATTACTGATTACTCCGATCGATGCAAATTTAATTATGATTCTTCGCTGGTACTGAAAGGAAGCTTTTCGTTGCTCTTCGTTTTATTCATCCAGTGAGCACTGTATACATGGAAAGTTAATTTATTTTCTGAAAACGCATAGTTGACATTAACATTCCTCTTTAATATTTCTACGTGCCTAAAAAAACTTATTGATTTTATCAGATTATGGCCATGGGTAGTGATTTGATTAACTATTCGACCAAACGACATTATATTTAGGAATCCATCTCATGTATTCAAAAGAAACATTCGTTTGCAAAGAAGAATCTCTATATTCGTCTACAAGTCTCAGTATTCTTATCTCTTGAAAATATTTCAAAGAAGGTGTTGAGTGATTTAAGTAATTTGCAATTTAATTTAATATTTTATTAGAATATTGTCCTTATAAGGAGCTCAATAAATATTCAATACTTTTCCATTTGGTTTCTCATATTTAGTTGTTTACTTCAAATTATTTAGTCCTAATGATTTTATAAAGTTTATATTTGACTGTTTAAGAAATTGTGACTGTTGAATATCCAATCAGAACTGACAATAAGTTTTAATTTTGATATTTCAATATATATTATATTTAAAGATTATTATCTTTTTTTATAATCAAATATTTGAAGTATGGGGGTGGGGTTAATTACTGAAAAGGAGAAATTTAATTTTAGTCAACTTTTCTAATGACTACGTTTGTTTAAAAAAAAAATTAAAATGGCCGCTAAAAACCACTCCCTACCCCAAAATTACTTTTTCAACCATGAATGCGTTTTTTAACTAGTTTTCAAAGTAATATAATAAGGAGAAATCACAAATGTCGTTATCATAATGAAAAAGTAATGTTTGTTAAGTTTCAAAAAACATTCTTTACCTCTATAGCCACTGTCAATTTACTTTTTTTAAACAATATTCTCTATTTGTAAAGAGATTGAGAAGTTTCAATTTGTTCTTGAATTTCAAAAAATTCATTAAAAATCGTTTTCTCAAGTGATATATATAGGAATATAATCAATATTTTTCATTTTGAAGATGAAAAAAAATATATATATATAGCCGAACTAACTACTTCGCATGCTCAAACGATCAAAAGCACTGTTTTTACTTCCAACAAGAATAAAAAAGTATGAGGCCTAAATATTGCTGCAAGTGGCTAAAGTAATGGAAATTACGGATATGTGGAGTGTCAAAATCAAATATACTCATAGTTGGACAACAGATAATGAGGTAATGAAGTAAGAGAAGAAATAAAAAATAAATTTCATAGAAAAATAATTAAATAGTACTAAATATTATTTAACTTCCATACAATAACTATAACGAATAGTTTTAATATTCTTAATGTATATTTTTGGGTGATCGGTATTTTTTTCTGCTAAACATGTTCTCCCTCTACATTGTATCCGCTTACATTTTTTCCGGTGGTAATTTTTCCTTGAGGAGATTTTGTCGCATGACATCTTCGTCGCCTTTTTATGTTTTTCTATTATCGGTTCAAACTTTAGCTAGGAAAGAAGAAAAAATGAATAATGATAAAGAAGTAATAATCTGTAATATTGTACTGTTTATACAAGAACTACTAGAAGAAAAGGACTAGAAACACAAAAAAATCAGCAGACAGCTGCAGTCCCATTTTCATGTTTTATTCTTGAGAAGTTATATTTTACTGATGGAATTGTGTATGTTTTTTTGGACATTGAAAACTCGTGTATTGTTGTTCTTAGCCTAAAAGGCTGGAGAAGATTACACTTACGAAGACTGGAAAGCTTAGTCCATTCCTATCTTAATTTTACCTTGAAATGAGGATGGGATTCTTCTTCAGAGTCCTCATACAGAGGAGGGATTCAATAAGTCAAATTTTACTCTCAAGTCCCAGGCATGAAACACAATTCATTTCATTGGTAGAGGATGACATCAAGAGGAAGGACACCCTTATCTTTATACGGTGGGATTATAGCCAGGACTCCCTCATTCAGCTGTTTATGTTGTAGAGACATCCACCAGATTCAAGATCCCCATTTAAGTTTTTATACGACATGATTAACATCCAAAGTGGATTAACACATCAGGTAACGAGTTATTTTTTAGCAATATCTACACTGATGCCGTCGGAATTATACCGTCGAGGAGGAATATATCTCAGCCTCTAACCACACCATTAAAAAATATCAGGTTTGGAAGGACTCGATTCCTTTTCCACTGCACATTGGGAACTCATATCTATGAATTACTCCCTTAACAGTTGAATGTCCAGAAGTGTTTTATACCTTAAATGGCAAATGTGTCAAAAATTATACTTAGCTTATACATGTGAATAAAAGTGTGATGTTTTTTGTATTAGATAATCTCTAAATGTATATATATAAAACGACAAGAGTAATAATCTATAATTATAGTTATTTACATATAAGTATATTTATTGACATTGTTTGCAAACGACATAATATGTAATTTTTCTCCCTACTGAACTCTTACCAAAAATAACTATTCCATATTTTGTACAAGGTAGCAGAATTGTTTTTATATTTAGTGACTTAACATCTTCGCCTTTTTTAAATTTTACCAGTGGCAGTTTCTTGATATATTGGTATATTTGTATCATTCGAAGTCTCAAGACCGCTAATTCTTCTACTAACTTCAAAATAAATAATTTATGCGAACATTTTTTCCTCTAATTTGATGTTTAACTTCCACCACGCTTTTTAATAGTGGCGTAATAAAATATGATTGGCTTTGTGTTTTGTCAAAATCTGTCTGTCTTGCCCAATAGTTGGTAAGATACACCATATAGAAAAATCTAGTAAGCCCGATTACATAATGGTGTAATCCTATGCAGATTATACTTTTTGCAATCATGGTTGATAGAACAATTACAACAATAGCATAATCATGAAAATATATAAGCTTTTGTGATGTTACAATATTTTGTCAGCCCTGAGAATAAGTAAAGAAAAATTGGAGCTGAAATCAAATACCACAAAGAACCAATTACGGGGGGAGGGTGAAAAATTTTGTATAAATAATTTAACCCAAAAATCGGATTTACCTTTGAGTTACGTTGCTTTTATACATTTTATTTTTATTGTAATAACTTCAAATTGTTGTAGTACCTATTTGTAATCTCTCCTGTTGTCATAATTCTTCGAGAAAATGGAAGTCTTTTATCTTTAATGAATGAAGCTCGACCTAAGTACATGAAAAGTACAACTTAATTTAAAATTGTTCTCTCCATTTACTAAAATATGTCCTTTTTCATTATTTTTCAGTTTAAAAAAGAAAATATGTCGAGTTCAATACAAGATACAGAAACCATAAAAAAATTATTTTAGACATTAAAAAACACTTTCACATAATGTTTTATATCCTCCATTTTATTTGGTGATTGTTTTAAAGGTAAAAATGACTCTGGATGATAATCCTCCCGAATTACTAAAATCCCATAAATTCCAGAATCTAAACAACTGAGAGAAAAATTGAAATCAGTTTTGGATTCTTTTCTCAAAGATAAGTTCGATTTTTGGTTTCCAATCATTTGCACAAAATTAATTTTAAAAAAATAGCTTCGAGTTATTATCAAGAAGGATACGATAAAATCTAATGAAAAATATTAATTCTCAGTTAAAGATAAATACAAACCTAATTAAGTCAACAAATTTTCATAGATGGGAGCAAGTACAAATCAGAAATTCGTAAAAAGTTCCAAAAATAACTCATAGTTTACATTTATGTATGTTTTATTTTGAAGTCTGCTAAAAGACAGATAGAACATTGATTAAATTCCTAGACTTTCAACTAAAACTGAATATTTCGATAAAAAGAATCATAACTTTCGAAAAACTGAGCGGACAGGGGGGAATTTATTCTGAAATGTTCTAGAAAACAGGACTTCAGGAGCTTTACATTGTCTTTGGAGCGTTTTTATCCCCAATATTCCAACTATGGGGTATGTTCAATAATAAGAAATATATGTAAACTCAAATATTGGAGCTCCATACTTAAAAACAGTCGGAGATACTTTTTCCACTCTTGAGCTGGTGATGGGAGGATATACTCCAATGAAAGGTGTCTTGTTAAAATTCCAACTTATTTCTAGGAGATGACAGTTTTCTTTTTGTATAATTTTTGTTGGTACAGATATAATCTTTTAGTTTTGATAACATATAATTTTTTTTTTCTAAAATGCAAAAATTCGACACATACATACTAACGCTTTTACTTCAGAGCGTGGGTTAAGAGAACAAGTTGCTGAAATTAAAGTTGTATCTATTAACAGAATGTCGTTTGAATAATAACTAACCGTGATTAAAAACGTTTTAATTAGTAGAAATATACTATAATCTGGTAAACATGTATTAGTTTTCAGAATTAATTATTAACTCCCGAAAATGGTTTTCTTACCTCATGATAAGTGTCAGATTTTTAAAGTAATGGTTCACTTTTCTACTTTTGAAACGAATAAAAAGAAACACCATTGCACCTGTTATATGCATGTAAAATACTGCGGCCAATACATTGGTAGCAAAATTATATATAATTTTTGGAAGGGCATTTTAAAAGCAGGATTTTTTGACTTCATATCAAAAATTAAACTAAACAAGCATGCAGTGGTTGTAAAGCTAATACCATATTGTTTGTATGCAATCAAAACAAAGAAAGAGGAAATTGGTGCATCTATTTTAAACATAGCAGGATAATATTAATAAATTTTAATGAAGTATGGTTTTCCATTTTTTACAAATAATTTATTATTCGTGAATAATTTATCTGATTAAATAAATTTTAATGTATTTTTGATACTTTTAATATTGATACTGATTTTTAAAAAAAGTTATTAATATATTACTCACTTCAAATCTTTTATTGAATCATCGTATACTTCTTCAGAAGCTGAAGAGTTCTATAAAGAAAAATATAAATTGCAATAAGGATTGGACCTATAAATATTTGAAGAGCCTTCTATGTTGTTAACACACCAATTTATTACATTGTTACAACTTGAATTTAGTTCAAAGAATAATAAATACCCTAACAATATCTATAAGGTTCCAGCGAGGACAAAAAATGGAGATCGAGACAATGAGGAAGTTGATTTCAAGGAAACATTCTCAAATTGATTACTAGATGTGAATGTTTCACTATTGGCCAATACAATATGGACGGACGACAAGAATATGACCCCCAAAAATTTATTACATTTTGTGGAAAATATAATAAGGGGCAAACAATATGTTCTGTTTATCAGAAATCAAGACTCCAAGAAATGAACAATTTGAGGGATTGAGGAGGCAGGAGAGGCAACGGAGCAATTACTTATAAAGACTCAGGGAGTGAATATATGAATGTAAAACACATGGAAATAGATATGTCTTACCCTTTCAGATATTGTCCAGAATGGATATACCGTTCCCTATGTATACGAGAGTAACACCTAAAATCAAGGATTATTTTATCATTAGAAATTCTCCACAATGGGACCATAAGGAAAATCCTACTGGAAGAAACAGCTCTGCTACATACTGTCTTAGTGTTATATTTAACTAAGCAACCTGTCTACGTAAGCTTGAGAATGAAACTAAAGGGTCTATATACATTGTTGGAAAAATCTAAATCTAAGGTGGAGCCAGTTTTGTTATTATAAAAGTGATTTAAGAAGAAACATTTAAGATGCGCTCTGGATCTCTCAAATGCGTACCATGTATTTATAATGATGGGAAAGAACATACACTTTTTTAAATTTCTCAAGTAAGGAACAATATTTCAGTTAAAGGTACTATGTTTTGATCTGCCATATAATACTAGAGTATATTTCTAAATGCTGAGGCCTGTAAAGCTTTTTGGATAGTAATTTGACTCAATTTCATGTATTATTTACTTAAACAATCTAGTGCCTCAAGGGAAGTCTGAGTATGGCACGAGGTCGACAGCTTATCTCGGTGCTTATGTATTCTCCTTGTTGGTATTTTCAATAAACTTGGACTAGACTACGTTCATTCCTTTGAGATCCCTTGAGTATTTGGGTATAAATTGGTATACTGCTCTGATAGAAGTTTATTTACTCCACAAAAAAGGTTTAAGTTGGACAACTTTGGCTATTGCCATCGTCAGAAAAATGAAAATAATCCTAGGAAGAATGTCAGAAATGCTTGTCTTATTATAGAGCATTTGCCTTGTATCTTAACTGACCACTGTTTATTACAGAGACATTCCATTCTTGCAGAAATATCAAGATTGGGATTCCACATCCCGAAATGATTCAAGTTTGTCACTAACTACTTTGTGTAAGGTGTCTGTTATCAAGCAGAACATTATTATTTATTTCTCAGACAAGAAGGAGCTGAGAATGGATGCATTTGTGGTGAAATAGAATTCAAACGGGTACTTTTTGCAAACAGATCAGATTCTGGAAAATGTAATTGCGAGATTCAGGGAACTAATGTATTTCCCGGCAATAGTAATAACATTTTGGAAGGAAGATTGTGGTATAAAGTACATAGATACAAATCGGAGTTTCTATGGGATCCAGATATTAAGAACGTCACAGATGTAAACTTCAATATTTTCATGACATGGAGGCCTTAAGCAAAATGGGCAATAAAATAGAATGAAGATTAATATAATTGAAGTAATTGTGGGATATGTGAGGGAATCTTCAGGCAAAAATATATTGTAAGCAGCATAGGGAGAATCTGTTGATAGCACGTGTTTATAAATAGTCAATAAAACTGGAAATTAGTGTTCCTTAAATTTAAAGCTACTTGGGATCTTCAAGCTTAAATTCAGTTTTTTACTTTTTAGGGCTTTCCATTTAGGTTTCTATTCTATAGCTAGATAGAACTGCTAGTAGCTCTGGTAAAACTTTGCAAGGTGATTACCATAAGAATAATAGGGTTCAAGATAAAATAAATTAAGAACACATATATTTTCATTCCGTTTTTGAGCCAAGAGAAAAGGTCTTGCTAAATGTAATTGAGGAAGTTTTCAAAAGTTGTCTCGTTTCAAAACAATGTTAAATCTAATCTAAAATAACAATAATAAATGTAGATTTTTGCCAGCGGCCGTTACAAAACTTAATTAATTATTTGTAAACCTTATTTTCTAGGTAATAAAGAGACAATATGTAAATCCCATCATATATCATGTATGATATTACCACTTTCATGTGTGCTGGATAAGGTTATATCCGTGATAAATTCTCAAATGCTTAAGAAAGAAGAATCTTTTTTATATTATAAGAGTTATCCAATATGAAACAAACTATTTATCTCTATAAATTTTATTAAATCTCCAGGGATGCAGACGAACATGAATAGGAAAAAGTTAAACATCCTTTCTTACCAATCGATCTACCCAGCAAAAAAAAAAAAAAAAAAACAATTAAAAAAATATATATATATATTTTGATTTTATTTTTGTGGATATATATTTTTGTGAGACATCGGTTTGTCATTAGCTCGGAGCTTGTTTACTCGGAATCAGTAAAATAAAAACTCGCATCGCAAATAATAGTATGAGGGATTGGAATCTGAAGCATGATAAATCTTACTCAATAAAAACCTTAGAAGTGTCTCATAGGTAATTAGAAGGATTCTAATTCTATCGTAACAAAATTAACGATTCACTGTTTTATATAGGGTATTATTTAGTTTTTTATTACTTTCAATTAATTATTATGCATATATCTTAGTAATATAATAGTTCAGTTCCTTCTGTTTCAAATTTATTAGCTTTAATAAATAACACAATTTAGCATTATTATAGTTGTATTAAATATTCTTAGAATTCAATACATCGAGTATTATTAAGTCTTCAATTATTCTTTTTGTTTACAAATACATTACCTATATCATGTCTACTTTTAATTATATGAAATTGAATTGATTATATTGTTACAATTTATTTATTATTTGTCTAATTGCTAAAAAGAATGTATTAATATTTCGTTACATTTTCACTATTTTCTTAAATAAAACCACTTATATTACTGAACTATGATTGTGCATTCTTTGAGTTGAAATATTTTTCTTCATTAAGATTTTAAGGAAAGGATCTTCATTTACATTAATCTCAGAAGCTATATTTGCACAAAATGAAGATATTTGTAAGAATTGGGTGATTTTGGCCACAATGTACGTGTTCGGTGCCCTTATTCTATCCCATGTGCATAAATTTAGGTAGGCGTAGTGGCTTAAAGGTATTTTTATTCTTGAGAGGATTTCTTTATAATTTATCAACATACTATCGGAGCCAACCGATGATCCTAATGATTTGAGATATTTTCCAAAACGGAATTGTGGCCACTCTTTGCATATTAGGGGCCATGAGGATATAAAAATTCGGGTTTCTCTTTATACAAAAAAATACCAAATTTGTAGGAAAAACTTAGTTTGCGTAAAAATGTTTTAATTGATTTTAAAGGTTTGATAGGACTTCCTGAAAACACCATAGTTAGATCGTCTGCATAGCACAGACATTTTAAAGTTCTGTCAGATTGTTGAAGTCATTTTATCGTGGCTACTGAGTGAACATCACGAATAAGTTTGTCTAAGCATATGATGAAATCTCCCTGGCGGACCCCCCTTTTATTCTCAAAATAACTGCACTTGTTTCAATAATTTATGGCTGTTCTGTTTCTTGCTAAGGTTACACCGACCATTCCAATGATATAGTCTCTAAAACAATTTATGTACAGCGTTTTGATGATATATTCGTCTTATAAAGTATCATAGGCCTTGGCAAAATCCACAACAATTAACGTCAGCTCTTGGTCACTTTCTATAGACGTCTGTAGAGTGAAAGGAATCCAGTACATTAGCTTATGTTTTAAGATGCCATACTGAGATTCATCCAAAATTTTATCTTAAATTTAAAAAGATTTGAAATAATGTATGTAAAAATCTTGTAAAGACAGTTTTGCATAGTAAGAGGCCTCATATTTTTTATAAATTTTGCATCTTTATTTTATTTTTTTTAGGAATCAGTATGATATTTCCATCAGACGCATATTAAGGAAAATATCCGACGTTCATTATCTTTACGTAAAATTGTAATAAAATAGGAGCGATATAAAGTATATTTTTTGTAAAATTCAAAACCAAAACCAGATGGTCTAGGAGTTTTATTAGATTTAGCGTTTTCTCTGAAAGCAGTTAAGATTTCTTGTATGGTTAAATGTTTCTAGATGAAATTATTATCATCAGGTGGAATTGTGAATATACGGTCTGCATTACATCTCAGTTCTTCGCAGAAGTATACAGATCGATGGGTGAATCTGGAACATTTCTTAAGTGATGTAAAATCGAAGCATTGATAGAGCTCGGGGAAGAAGGTTTTTATTTCTTTACATATTTCCGTAGGATTTTCAGATATTTCTCCACTTGCTAGCATGATTGACAAATCCTTGCTTTTGTTTCTTTTTTTCCTCATCATATCCCATTCTAGTCTTGATTTAGATAAGTCTTCGACGTTGTTCATTATTAATCTGGTTCTAAATGCTAGGTCAGAATCTTGGAAGATTTGATCCAGTTTGAATTTCTTTTTCACGATCTGAAATATCATCTGTATTTATACTTTCAATGATATCAATTTTCCTATTCCTATTGGCGGCCTCTCGGGCTCCAGCCTATCTTAATATAGCTTTAATCTTTGATACCATCTTTTGTACTTCATAGAACACTTTGCATCCTGTTTTCACATTGTATCTTGTGGTCTCAATTATTTCCTTGATCTCATCATTGACTTTGGTTGCATCTTATAGTGATGAATTAAGTTTCAAAGCTTTTTTATCTCTATGATTTGGGAAGTGTATCAAATTAATTTTAAAGCTAAGTCCCTTATGGTCGAATATTTTGGTATAGATTACTTTATATGACCTGACTGATTGCTTTTGAATACCACTGAATAGAAATAGGTCAATTCTTGAGGACATGGGTTTGGAAGACTTTTCAAAAGAAAAGAAAGTACAGCTATAATCTTTTACGGTTTCAGCTGCGTCATAGAGAATATATGATTCAATAATGGAGCAAAGTATTTTCTTTGCGCGGGCATTCGTGTTTCTGTTAGGGTTTGTACAAACCATGTTAGTTTCCAATTTTATATTAAAATACCCACTCATATTTGTTGGCCTGTGACCCAAAATTGGTAAAAGTCTTTTACTATAAAAATCAGGATTGTCCGAATTTGGGCCATAGATTCCCAGAATATCAAAATTTATTCCCCAAAGGTTCCAGGATACCTTTATAAGGTTCCCATCCGATTCTCGAAATTGAATTGTTGTTCTGAAATTCTTGTTGATCAGCAGTGTGACTCCATGTTTCAGATTTGAAAGTTGCTTGTCGAAGGCACTGAAAGTAAGATAAAAGTCCAGAACACAAAAATGGTTTTCTAAACAACACCGTTACAACAGCGTTACAATGTCCGGATAATCAAGATGTCGTAGAAGTCTCAATAAAGGGTACTTTCTCTCCAATTTTATCAGTGAATTACAATTGAGGGTTAACAAAGTTATCATTTCTATTTTTTCATTGTATTAGAGGATCATTTTCCCTGTACTTTGTTATTTCCATGAAGACCAGATATCCCACGAGTGCTGTCAGGGTCATTGTCTGGTTCACATGTAGGGATGCTCTTCTTTTGTAATTTTGAAGACGAGCTGATGGGAGACGATTGTGACCTCCTTGGATTGGATTCAAATCTAGACCTAGAGGGCAAAATATTTTTCATAGAAAGAGCACCTGTGTAATCTGTTGGGGAGTCCGTATCTGGCAGTCTTAAAATATATTTTTGGGACCTACCCTCCCTTCTCTTAGTTTCGGGAGTAGGAGTGTGCTGTTCTCTGTCTACTCTTCTTACAGTAGATTTCTCTTCCTAAGTGTCCTTTGTTCCACTTCAGAGGTGGACGATTTTGTAAATCCGTTTTATTAGTGACAGTTCGAATTTGTTCTTCCACCATGCCTTCCTCCCTCGTTTGGAGTTCTACAGTGTTTTTTAAAGGCGTGCGTCTGTTTGTGTAATGTAAAATTCTTCTGTTTGTTTTTCTGCGCTCGAACGTACCTGAGTTCAGAAGTTTTATTCAATTTATTTTCATTGCTAATTCTGACTTTTTCTTTTAGAACTTGTGTACATTCGCTTATTTGCAGTCTTTTTTTGGTGAAATTCAGCCTAGGATGTCCAAATCTAAAACATCTTTGGCATTGTAGTCTAACTCCAGGAAATCGGAGATTAAAAATACTTTCATCCACAGGCATTATTTTGGGGATATTCAAGGGATCCCCTACCGCCTCAAAAATATAATTTGAGGTCCTCCATTTCATTTTGTAATTCTTGAAGCATTCCTCCGCTTGGAGTCTCCAGGATTTTATTCAGGGTGGGAGTCAACAATGTCAACAAATTTACGAACAATTTCTTTCAGTCTGCTTTCGTCGATTCTTTTAAAAGTATTAACTGCAGTAATGGGAAGTTTTTCTTGTTATCTAATTTAAAATTTTCAATGCTTTTGATTTTCATATCAATAGTCGCAATTTCACCCCAAAGTCCAGTTACATTGGTTTTGTAACATTTCTTTAATCTCTCCAGCTTGGACGAATGACCATAGGGACCTTGGTATAAAAGCAAGAGTATCCAAAGCCATATTGGGATGTGCGCCAGTGACTCCGTCTTCTGTGAAACCATAATTTATAGCTACTTTGTAGAGGGGTAACTGCTTCATATTTACATTGCTGAAAGCATGTTGGCTTTCTGACACTTTTAAGGTTATAACAAAAGTTTCCCACAAGATACTTGCACTAAGGTCAATTTTGTTTAGTGCATTTTTGACAATTTCCTCTCTCTTAGAAAGGACTCTCGCATAAGACATGATCTTGCCCTTTTTCAGGCAATGTGTTGGACTCTGGAGGGTGGACATTAGCATTTTCTTCCATTTCAAGGGACTGATTATATATGAATATATATATTATACCTTTTTTTGCGTAGATTACTCTACTCCAGGAATAAACACGCTAATAGGTATAATATTTTTTGAAGAGGAAGGGAAAAAGGAAAAATAAAAATGCGCAAGCGTAGAGTGAGAAGAATTAAATCCAAAGAAGACAGATGAGACGAAAGAAAAAAAGAGACTCAAGTGAGTCTTACATCAAGTCCAACAATGATAGATCAAAAACTTATGTGTGATGTTAGCTTTAAAAGGTAAAAATCCCAGGAGTAGGATTCCTAGGAAGACAATTTCTTTGTAACAGAGCCAAATAGATCACTTTTCACATTTAAATTATCACTAGAGAGATCACTTCTGATTTACACAAATGAATAAAACACTATTTCTTCCAAACTAGTTTCCTATCACTTCAAAAACTTTTTTTTATGCAGAGTGACTAGACGCACGTCTCACACATCAATACATAAAATAAATTCAGATATTCCTTTAGAAGTATACAGACGTTAAGAAGTTACTGTTTTTTATCATATAATCACTTAAAAGTTCCGAAAACTATTTATGCCCATACTCCTCTTAGATTAGGAGATGAAGCTGAGTTGAAGTAAGAAGAGATATACTCTATAATTTCAATAAAAGAGCTCTGGATGGAGGATGATAACTTTTTTCGCTCCTCTTGGGCATTTGATCCGATTATTATATCGCTTTATGGAACTCTTGTAAAAGTATATGATGATTCTCTAGAAGATCTAGAATAATGGATGTATTCTTGAGCATAAAGGCGATGAGAAGTAATTATTATATATCTTGATGTTAAGGAACATCTGTATAATGAACTATCCTTGCATTAAAGGAGATGAGATCCAGCAAGTGAGCCACAAAGAGGCGAGATCTCTTGACTAAGTGTAACCTATAGTTGAAAAGAAGATCTGATATGAAAAGGCGTGTTCCAACTTGAACAGATATCCCAATTTGAAAATATGAATTCCTTGGAAGACGAAGGATGATTGGATGGGGATCCATATATCACAATGCTCTCTTGGAAATCCATTCAAATTCTCATGAATTAAATATCTTGACACACAGTTCCAAATTATAGCTTTCAAGCCTTCCCATAAATCCCAATAACTTGAAAATCATTATGATCACATTATATTTATTATCAATCACAATCTACTATCAGATATACGATATATCAAATCAATAGAAAATAATAAAATTCTTATGGTAAGAAATCGTTGGGCCGGCGTATTGAACAATACTTCAATCTCTTTCAATATTTATACAAAAATGTGGTCGTGTGAATTATTGATTTATCATAATAATATCATTCAATACCTAAATATCGTATCATGATACAAAAAATGTATTGTTACAACCTTAATGAAAACTAATGAAAGTATTATCTCAATCAATGAGTTATATAAGTACAAAACAAATACAAGGAAACACATCAAACGTAAAATATTATTATAAAACATAATCTCGATTCTTGATTGCAGACTTTGACTTGCAACTCAATTTGGACTTTAGTTCCTATTTTAAAATTTGAAACTACACTTATATTACAATCAAAGACTTACAACTTGACTTGAAATCTAATCAATACTGTATTGGATTTTAGACAATTTTCAACAAACTTTCTCTCCATTTGAGGACTCTAACTGGTCCTAATGAAAATAGTAAAATACTCGAAAAAAATATTCAAGGACCTGCACTAATGAACAAATAAAGATAGTAAGAAATATAATACATTTATATTGTAAATCTAAATTTATTTACGTACAATAAACATTGTAAATTAAAATCAGTATTTATTACACAATTATCCAATAATAATGTCATTTACATTTCAACTAATAAAATTTTTTATAGGAACACTATTTAAAAAAATATAACGAAACAAAAGAAACTTTAATACACAAATCAGGGATAAGCCTGTCGTCGAGGATATCTCCGAATAAGTTGATTAGAATTGGAGCTAAGTATTTCTTAAAATTTTTAATTAACTCGAAAGGGAGACCCCAAAATGTTGGAGATTTTTTTTTATATTCATTGATGTATTTTTTTACTTCCCTCCAAAGTAATATTAGCTCTTAGAATTGCACTGACAAGTTCAGTAAATACCCCGGACGTGTCAGGGGTGCTGTATGGAGTTTTTATTTTTTCTACATTGTTTTTTTTTTGTTTTATAATAATAATATTTATTTATTTACAATAAACATTTATATGTATTTATATTCAATTATTACCTATCTAAAAATTTAATTTAATTTTTGTTTATTTATTATTAACTATAACTAATCATTACCATCACTCATCAAAGAATAAGGTAATAACAAAAAATGGAATCGACGTAGCTTAGTGGACAACACACTTAAGAGAAATTATTCTCTTGAACTCAATGTGTGTAGGTTCGCGGACCAGTCATTTCTTGAGAGAGAAATTAACTATATATATATATATAGATTTCACACAAGATTCTTAGGTCAGATGGAGTAAACGTAATACAATAATTTTTACTTATACTTAATCATTGCAACTCCATCGGACCAATTAAACATTTAAAAAACACACAAAGGAAAAAAAGAAGAATCTGTAGATCCAGAGAAGATCTTGGCCAGTTTAAAAAAATATATGCTGGTAAACATTATTTTATCTATACCATTTCAAACCCAACGTTGCGCCTCTCTTGTCAAAAATACCAAAAATTCTTACGATAATATTCTTTAGCTCTTCCAAACCTCTAGGAATAGTAGACCTTGCCTTTAATATTTGCATCATTCATTTCTCTAACCCACAGAACATGTAACCTCTATAAGGCCCTTCGTTTGAGAACTACTGCTTCACCTCGCTTCTATTTTAACATAGATATAGGAGAGCGCCTTCATCCACTCTAAGAATGGCGAAGCTCCCAGCTTCCCCAACAGAACTCCTCCGTTCAGATAGCTATAATCTTTTCAATTTTCTCTACAGTCCCTAAAAGAAAACGTTTAATTTCCAAAAAGACTTCATCTTTCTAGGGATGTCAAAAAGAATTGATATCATAATATATTGTGATACTTATCAATACATACAGTTATTGATATTATTAATACATACAGTTATTGATATTATTAATACAGATTAACAAATTTCATTTCAATGAGTTATTGAAAATTAGTTACTACTTAGACATTTTGATGTGACATCATTATTTATGAGCCAGCTAACTCTGATGAAGCTCATTACTAATTAGTAATACTAATATTACAATAAATGAAAATGGACTCCTATTGTTTTTATCATGGAAAATCTAAATTTTAACTATTTACGTAAATAATATACTAGTTGAGTCTGGTATTTGCAAACCATTGGACTAAGGAAATCGTAGTCCCTAAATAGGGTGATTATTAATATTTATTCATGGCACATATAATTTACTCTTTGTTTTTTAAATTCGTGGTGACATTCTCCTTGATGGAAATTCTATCAACGCTCCTCTATTGACTGGCATTAAAGATCCAAAAACAAAGAATTAAACAGGATCATATGTAAACAGCAAAGAACCAATATTTATGGAATAATTCAAGAAAAATTTAGTATAATAAGGGATCATAGAATAACTTATCTCTACTGGAATATTCATTATTGAATGTTCGATGCACCAATTTGGCAAATTGTTCTGATTTTTTAGCTCATTCAAAACCAAGATGGTGTATTTTTATTGATGTCATGATAAATTTACAAGAAACATAATTATTTGTAAACCTTCATTTTTACGTACTAAAGAGACAATATGTAAATGTTTTCATATACCATGAATGAGAGTACAACTTTCATGTGTTTTGGATAACGTTAAATCCGTGATGAAGACTGAAAATGGAAGAATATTTTTATGTAATGGGAGTTATCCAATATGAGATAAACTATTCATCTCTAGAAATTGCAGACCAACACGAAAGGGTCCCACTTTTTATAAGTGGGGATATTTTTTTTTTTGTGTTATACATCCGTTTGTCATTGGCTCGGTGCATGGTTACTCAGAATTAGTCAAATAAAAACTTGCATCGCAAAGAATAGTATAAGGGATCAGATATATAATAAAAAAGACTCCATAAAAACATAAGAAGTGTCTTATCCTTTGAAAGATTCTGGGCCTTTCGCAGCAGAATTGGCTTTTCACTTTTTTTTATTCTTAAAGAAGATATTAGTCAGTTTTTCATCACTTTCAATCAATTATTATGTATATATTTTAATTATATAGTAGTTTAGTTCCTTCTGTTCAAATTTATAAGCTTTAATATAAAGTATAATTTAGCATTATTATAGTTGTTTTTAATATTTTTAGAATTGAATATATCGAGTATTATTAGGTCTTCAATTATACCTTGTGTGTGCAGATGTAATATCTGTACAATGTCTACTTTTAAGTTAATGAAATTGAATTGAAATTGCAGATAAATATATCGAGAAAGAGAGTTTAAGATAGCCTTCTCCTTGTTTTTCTTCTAAAAGTTTTTTATTAGTATAGTGATATCAGGAGTGACAATTAGAGTATTCATAATGTATAATTGTTCGCTTAGACACTACAGCACGAATTCGATCATATATAAATGAAATTGAAATGAGCGTAATAGAGACTAATGATTCATACCACATGCGCTATATACACCAAGAACACGAAAGGACTCTTATCAATGAAATATTTATCCTGGAGTAGGAGATCAAGCAAAGTTGACTTAAGTAATCTAATTAATCTAGTGGAACCATCACTGTGGATTTGTAAAAGAGCAAAGCGTATTCCCCGAAGACGTGAAGCAACTGTCAATTGTTTGGTGAAGGAAATTGGGTGATGGCTGCGACTTTTTCTGAGCCTGGTGATTTGCTGTTGGATGAGACAATATATCCCGCATACTTCAAGGATTCACCTATTTGATTTTTTGGTTCTCATAGTGTGATATTATTCTCCTTACATAGCACATGAACTAATTGATCTCCGAGTTAACTCAGTTCTTCAGGGTTGGAAGCAAATATGATGATGTCATCGACGATTTTCTTTACTCCGTTCAAACAATCTAATACTCTGTCGCCTTTCAAACCAAATTAATCTGCAGAAGTGTTCAGTCCCATTGGAGCTCTACAATATTGAAAACGTCCAAGGGTGCATGGAATGGGGTCAGGTTGCGAAACTTTTCATAGAGTTAAGTCTGCCAAAATCTCTTAGTGTCATATAATAAAAAGAAGTATTTGGATGTTGATGGAATGGAAGATGAGAGTTCTATAGGCGATGGAAAATGATGAAGCGGTCATTTAACAAAATCGTTTAGGTTTGTGTAATACAAGGCGAACCATAGGGATCCATTTGGTTTTGAAATTACCATACCAGGACTGACACAATAAGTAGGTTGGTTAATTGTTTCAATTACGCCTAATGAAATTTTCAAACGCATCTCTGAAGCATATGGAATATTTCGTACTGTTGTAACGTGCATAAGGGAAATTTCCACATTGGCCTTCAAGTATATTTCATAGGACGACCCTGTCTCTCCCTTAAGATTTTCGGAAGATTGTAAAACATAATAAAATTCAAATGGAGTCTTAGCTTCAAATGGCGTGCAATTTGTTAGTGTAACATAAGTTTGGTTCAGTAAAAAATGGGGCATGCTCCATGGATTATTACATTTTGCTATGTTATTTATTTAAGAGAATTATTAGTCGTTTTAAATATTGCATACATTAATTTTTTTAAATTATAATATTAATATATAAACATAAAAAAATTAATATATGCATTATTTAAATTTCAAATTTCTACTATTTACATATCAGATTAATATTAATAAGAAGAAAAAAGGACAAGTGATCAAATTGATCCAATCAAACTTCAAAAGTACACCCTCCCCCCTCCTTAGACGAAAGAAAAAAATAATCAAAATTTCCCTTTTTTTATCGTCTAATAAAATAGAAAATAAACAAAAAATAATCAAGCAATATAAACAACCGTAATTGATTTATTCAGGGGATATTTTACAGTGCACAGTTGAATATTCAGTTAGGATCCTGGCGATTCAAAAAGCAGGAAATAATCTATATATCCAGAAATTGTCTACTTTACGGACTATGTCCAATTTAAAATAATTATTTTATTTTTTCAGGATTTTAAAAGGACCTAAGAAGGTTGGAGAAAGAAATTCTCTGATTGATTTATTTTTAACCAAAACGTTGTCAGTCTTGCTCAGACGATTGTCGAGCATTTGTCTTTGGGTTCCTGGAGAGGGATCGTAAGCCACCTTCTCTATCGTCTCGAAGAAGTACTCCACGTCACCATTTACCATAGGAATAGGAAAAAAAATCGAAGAAGCCTGAAATCAAAGATCCCGAGCGACCAGTAAGTAACCGGAAGACCGAATATTTAGATCCTTGATTCATTGGTACTGAATTCCTCAGTCGCCACAAAACCAAAGGCAAAGCATTCATGCAATTTTCATTGTCTTCTAGTATCCGTGCAACTACACGGGGTTTTAAGGATCTGTGAAACCGTTCAATTAGTCTGTTTGATTCAGGATGATATGATGTGGTCGTCCTATTCGCGATTCCAAATGCCCTGCAGACATTTGTCTCCCAATCTTGATATCCAACTGTCCAAGAAAGCTCCGCCAAATGTATTGGAGGGGATATTTGGTAATGGGATCACTTCTGGCCACCTCGTATACCAATCCATTATAGTAAAGGGATAGCGCTGTCCTTTGACGAGTGTGAACAGGCCAATTATATCAATGTGGATGAAGGCAAGTCTGGCTGATGGTGGATCGAAAGAGAAAGTGGGCCTGCATGTTCTAAAAGGCTTTGTTTGTTGACAGGCAATGCATTCTTAGTAAAATTGTTAACATCATAACCTAATTTAAGGCAAGCGAAGAAAAGTGATATCCTCCTTAAAGTCTCTTTGAATCCTGGATAATTTAATAATTTGTCGCCGAAGTTCTGGAGAGGACACTATGGCACGAAATAAGTTTTCGTTATTGAAGCCTGCAAGTAAAGTTCCTGAAAGAAACTCGAGATAAGGTTTACCATTAAAATTTAACAATTTAGGGTCATTGAGTCTTCGATCGTTAATGACATCTTGAAGAAAATTGGGCTTAATTTGATGTTGTTGATATTTCTCAAGAATATCCGCAGTGTGGTTGGATTTTCCTGAAACATGCTCAATCCTACAATTAAACTCTGCTACATAAGCAAATATGCGGAATTGTCTTGGAGTCCAGGAGGGATGGTGAATGTCTATCGTCGACACTAAAGGCTTATGATCTGTGAATACTTTAAAATTTTGTCCATCTAATGTCCCTAGAATATGTTTATTACTTTTCTTAATACTAAGTATTTCCCTATCAAAACTTGAATATTTTTTTTGCTTTTCAGATAAGGCTTTAGACCAAAATGCTAGTGGTTGCCAGTACCAATTCACTTTCTGTTCCAGAACAGCTCCAATTCTGGTATCATCCCCATTTGTTGTAAGGGCTAAAGGTAACGAGTTGTCTCAGAATGAAAGTTTAGTAGTTGAAGATAAACTGTGTTTTATACTTGGAAAAGCTCTTTCACATTCATCGTTCCATATGACTTTAATATGTTTTTAAACTATATATAATCCATATAGTCCATTTTGACAAATTCTTGATTAATTGTGAATAGAATTGAGCCATGTCTAAAAATCTCTGTAAATTAAGGTTATACCATAACGCATGTACGACTGATGTTTGACTTCTACCACACTTTTAGCATGTACGTCATATTAGATGAGTGTTTGCCGGTTTTGTAAAAATCTATTTTTCCTTCCCACCATTCCGTACGATACATTAAATTGAAAAATTCTAGCAATAGCAAGTCATAAACAATGATTGGTTCTATATTTTGTCAAAATCTGCCTGTGTTACCCAGCAGTACAATACACCCGATTGGAAATTCTAGTAAGGCCGATTACATAATGGTCTAACCCTGTATTTCTATTAACCTTGCTGTAAATCCTCTTTCGATTTTGTAGCTGAAATTCTTGTAATAGTTTCAACTTTCGATTTAAGAGGTTTAAACCACTCTGGGGAAATATAATGCCCAAGAAACTCAACAGAGTCCCTGAAAAACTTGCATTTTTCAAGAGAAAGTACCAACCCGGAAGTTTTAAGCTACAACAAAGCTGTATTTTTAATTATATCATCAAGATACACAAAGACTTATTTAATTCACCTCAAAACAGAATCGATGATTCGTTGGAATGTCTGGGCAGCGTTTTTAAACCCAAACGATATTCTTAAGTACTCCTACAATCCAAATGGCGCAATGATAGCTGTTTTACTGATGGAGTCTTCTATTGTTAGTCTTTTGTTGTTTTTTTAACTTTTTTGTAGTTTTCAACCGAATCAAGGAGTTATATTTTTAGTTTCCAGAGGAATTTCTTGAGTGGGATGGAAAGGTTAAGAAATGGTGTAATTTGCCTAAAATCTTCGATAAAACAAGAATATAGTCTAGTCTGCTCGTGATTGTGTTCTTATTTTCACACCCGTGAATGTATGAGGTGGCCGTACTGGGTTATGTCGTAAGCCGATATCAACTAGTGAGTACTCCGTTATGTCATCTATGTTATCTCTATTCCTCACATTTCTAGATCCCCGTATCCTTTGGCATCTCTGCTTATATTGAGGTCTTCCATTTTAATAATATTGTCCATTGGAAAATAATATTTTCCTAATATGTCAGAGAAATATTTCTAGATGTCTTTGTTGGGATCGTAGAATGAGAAAAGAATAGCCTTTTGTTCAAAAATATTGAGTTCAACAACTGCGTAATTCCTGATATTGTCATTACCCTCAAACACAATAAAGGGTGTTACGGCACTTCGTGACCAGGATGGCTCAGTATCTGATGATCTCAGTTCTGTTAGGAAGATAGCACATGAGTATTTTTCCAGTAATTATAAATGTATCCAATGTAACGTTTTTCTAACTCAGTCAAATGATGGGATTTCATCTCACCAAAACTTCAGAAACAAATAGAAAAAACGACTGCTGAGGGGTTAATTAAACTTAATTATTTAATGTATTTAATTTTTTGGTGAATATTTATATGAATGTTAGGGTATTTGATTTTATAGAACATAATATCGACGTGAGTTTCACTTCGTGTGGAGCACACAGACATAGTATCTTCGCTGTTTAATCAGTTAAGAAGTAATATGTTAAGGTAGGGATTCAAGTGTAAATCTTTGATATAAGTCTTAATAATTTAGGGAGTAAATAAAAATTAAGTGTAAATGCAAGGTGAGGCAAAAATAGAAAAGAGATCTTAATACAATTATATGTATTTAGTAATCTGGGGTGAGATGAATAATGATACGCCTGTTTGATTCGAGAATTAATTATGAATTAAGTTTTAAGACGCTTCAACGTCTAGGTAAATAGTAAAGCACTGCCTTGCCGAATTAAGTTGTACTGACATAACTGTTTCAATTATTTCAAGGCGAAAGAACCCAATAGACAACCTAAAACTTCAAAAAGAGCAGCTCGCTAAAGAGAAAAAGACTGTTATCCTATTTGATGGATCGGAAGATTTCTTTTTCTGTAGAGCTGAGACTCTGAGTCTATTAATAACATAGAGAGTTGGAGGGAAAGGGAGATATGTAAAGGGTAGCTGGAGGAATGAGTGGCCCTTATGTACGACACATAGTGTTAGACACGTACTTTACCATAGATAGGAGGGCATAGTGTTATGATTTTCCTGAAGAGGAAGTGAAGGATCTAATCTAACCCACTTAATAACTAGATTAGAGGTTGCTGTAAAAAAAAACAGTAAAAAAGGGAGGACGATGGGAATATGATTGTTAGTGTATTTAAAACATCAACCAGTACCTGGATTGCAATGGATGATGAAAATAAAGAAATGGATATAGTTGTCCCATCTATAAACGAAGAACACTGTGTGATAAATCCCGAAGCCTCACATAAGTTAAAAGGTTACTTTGTTTTTTGAAGAGACTATGACATTATGGGTATAACATAGACGTAGCTATTAAAATTGTTGGGAAATATGGCATATCAGACAAAATTACCCCATAACAAAAATGAAACCGGGAAATTCCTAGGGGGCGAATTCCCTCATGTAACGTTTCCCAAAGTACCATCGTGGACAGCAAAGTTACGAAAGGAAATTTTACGTATCTAATTATAATTTGAGGAAAAAATACTATAATTAGCAAAATTACTAAATTAAAATTTGTAAACTTAAATCTACTCGGTAAAACAACCAATTTGGATATCGATTTGATTGGGTGGGATGCGGTTCAAAGAAATAGCAGATCCTAAGAACTTGACACTCTATGTATAAATTTGTGAGTTCTCCAGATGGATTGTAGATTTTTTTCCATCTCAATTGAAGGTAACCATATTCATGAGTTTGCGTTTACTTCTTCAAATTCTGAATAGTTCCTATTTTCTCCCAGGGTCTATTCAACGAGGATCTTCTCAAACAGTCGAAACGACTAATGATATCCGACTGCCTCCTCGCCTTGTCCTCCTCACTTTTGTTAATTGTGACTCATATTAAACTTTCCAATCTTCCTTTGTTGCTAATAACCATACAATATCTGATGTGCCGATATCAGAAACCTTGTCCCCTTTCGCTTTAGCCTCAATTTCTAGAATTTTCTCAGTGATAATTACATCAGCGACCTCTTCATAACAAATTAACATAAAAGTGGAGACAAGTTCCATTGCCTCGTCAGAACCAAGATATTATGTTAACCGAATTTCTTCCCCGTCAGATACAACCAATGGCAAATGACCAACCTATTTCCAATTATATGGACAGTTGTTTCATTGCTCTTCAGTGATTCATTGAATAATATCCCTAACCCATGAACAATTAAGGGCTTAATTTGCATGGTTTATCCATATTTTAGACTATGTTATTAACCAGTTCAGTAAGAGTTTCCATAAAATTGAACTTATTATCTCCTACTGAACTCACTACAATGTCCGCCTTTTCCAGGTCATTCAAGTACTTTACCTACTCCATAACTCTACATCAATAAGTATATCCGTATGATAAGATGTAGTAAGATGGGTCAACTGTAATATTGATTTGATATTACTTATACTTGATTTACAATATAGCTGAGTAGATGGATTGGTAATGAATGGACCGTAACTTTTTCCCTTACATGTTCGTCTGCATTCCTGGAAATGTATTAAAATTTATAGAGATACTATTTCTATTATACTGAATTATTCTGGGTCATTTCAAAATTATTTGTTCTTCGCTTTTTTACATAGGAACAAGTTTGAGTCTTTCTTTTTGTATCAAAAATGGAGGAGCGTCTATAGAATTTTATCAAGGGGGGATATCACCAATAATATTTAAAAAAAGTGTAAAGCATATCTGAAATTACAAATTCCCCCATTTGGGAGCTTCCTTAGACCCACTATTTGTAAACACTAAACTCACCTATTATATTATTTACGTAAATAATTAACATTTTGATTTTAATGACAATAACAATCGGAATTTTAATTTATTGTAGATATGACTAGTTTCCTTTTTAGTTATTTATTACTAATAATTAAGATTTTAGTTATTACTAATTAGCTTCTTTTATAGAAATGACTGGTCCATAAATAGAAATGATCTATGTTGTCACATATTTTCAATAAATCATTGTAATAACCAGCTTTAATCTATATCAATACCCATATGTATTGACATCGTATCACAATACCTTAATATGTCAATATTTGTTTACCTCTCTTTATTATTCCATAATGTTCTGTTACGTTATATAAATAAAACATGTTTAGAATTTCAAAAACCCAAAACAGAAGTGTAAAGTAAATTAACATATAAATATAACACAGTTACACAGAAAAACTTTTTGGGTTTCTTCTTCTTAAAATTACATTTGAACATATCTTTCACTTGAAAAATAGAGAAATTTTCAATTTGGCAAAATACAATATTTGGAAAATCATTTTGTATCCTTACAATTTGGAATGAACTGATATATCACATTCCTATTGTTTAATCAAAGTACCTACCTGAGTTGCAGGATCAATTTCCATTTTAGACTTGAGACGACGTTTTCCTTTGTACCATTCACTTATCTGTTAACATATAATACTAGCTATTAAAATTTATCTAATTATTCAATCAAAAATAGAATGTACATCACAAATAATACAGTGGAATTTACAAGAGCATGAAGACACAAATATAATAATTATCTAATGGTGAAAAGCATATAATACTTTTTTTGAGAAAGAAACATATCTGACTAATGAAAACTTAACAAAATGTTTGTCATCAGTTTGATATTTTTTGTTCTTTCAGAGCTTTCAATCTTTCCAAACCTCTAATTTTATCCTTTTTTTATTAAAAAAAATGAAAGGAATAAAAATTTTGTAAAGAAGAATTTTGTATCGCATTATGGCAACGACGGTTATTAAAAAGTGCATGGACGTAAAGGGTCAAAATTATGATAATTCTTCAAAAACAAACACTTTTTACTATAAAATAATCTTGTTTTGAATTTTCTAACGTGTGTCGCTATGGAAATTAAAGCAAATCATAGCTTAGTTCAATTATACATATGATTTTAACATAGTGTAAATTCTATTTTTTATCTTACAAATGTTACAATATATCCATTTTAACATACCCGAAACAATTTATGTAACAAAATTTCATTTTCATACTCCTACCCTAAACAACAAAAAATAAAACACTGATAAATAATCCGTCTTGCCAAGGGAGTTTTATTTTTGCCAAGTTCCCCTTGGAGGATTTCATAGATCTTGGCCATACCAATAATCTTCCTAACATGAATTCTTTTAGAAGCAATTTTTCTGTCATTAATGAGTGTTGCCCACGGAAGTTGATTAATCCCTCTGATAGGAGTTGGAGTGTTCACTTTAACATTTTGATTAGCAAATAAATCCTGCACCATAATTCCTAAATCTACTAAGATTGCATCTCCTGAAGTTTGTTGGGTTTTTTAATAGGTCTGATATTTCGATTATTTGGCGATCACTACAGGAGCCACCATACACAGATGATATGTAGGTGACCACACTTATCGGACTAATTCCTAACATAACTTTTTCTGTATTGCTGTTCTTGTAGGAACTTCATGTTGCTATTTGAGCTACAACGCTATATTGTTTACAGTTAATAGAGGTTTGAATAAAATGCCTAAAAAACGTCGCCGTATGTCTAGATTTCTGTAAATAGAGACCAGGAAATTCGGAATACCTTACTAGATGAAACACAGATTTTATATAGGATTTGTCTGTTAAAGTGTTCTATTAGTCCACTGTAGAAAGACGCCACTTATTATCCTCGTACCATAATTAAGAGCGCGGATATTTACAAAAAAAAAAAAAAATAATAATGTAAAGTATAAGTCAGATTTCTACTCCGACCTTAAAAAGATACTTGTTTCTTTTAATATACCCCTGTTCACTGTCGATCATCCTACTTTCAACAAATTTATGGAGAAATACATAAATAAACCCGTCTCTCGCTGAAGGATCATTTTTAAATTTACGAAGGATATTGATCAAAATGTTATGTCCTAAATCAAAGACAATACGGAAGGGAAGGATATTTTTGTAGTCATCAATGGGGCTAAGGATAATCTGGAGCAATCAATTACAGCTTTATTAATTGGTACTTTGGACGGCTATTTCCTTGGTCGCCCATATCTCATCAACGTGATTTATATTAAGAGTCTTAATGTCGCCAATATTATTAAGTTTGTTGTCTAGAGTATTCAATTAACTGCAAGAGTTAATCACGTATGGAGCTCCATATACACCAAAGTTTCAGCCGGCTCTAATTCAGATACCATCTTTATGGACAATTCCGATACCGATTCCTTATTATATATATATACATAGTTGTTAACAGGTTTAAATTAAAATTTAAAAAAGTTAATTACCGTACTTGCTTAGGAGTCCATTTCATTTTTGGTTGCCTCATATTAAGAATTTGACGCCCCTTCTTTGTTAGATATTTAAAGTCAGCCTCATCGCCCCTTGCCCTCTGATCTAATTTTAACTGCCTCACTTCAAAAAAAAAAAAAAAAAATGAAATACTTGCCACACTAACAAAACGCTATTTTCTATTATTTTAGTAGTTCAGCCCATTTGAGATCAAATAATTTTTAACTGTCTCCAGTTCCTAACTGAGTTTTATATGATTGCCATAGGAATTCAAATATGTATAAACCAGAGTTTGAGTCCAGACTCGGGTCCTTTTTACTGTAACCGGGATGGATACTGATGACTCGAACTTGACTAAGTAAATATCGACTCGATTTCAGTTCTGTTATAAACAATATTATTCAACAAACATAGAAAAATAGATATTTATTGAAAAAGTTACATGATGGTTTCAGTGTAAACCGCTCAACCCAACTCTTACTTTTATGCACTTTTTGAACAACTCATGGTACAATTGAAATGTTTGGGCACTAAAAATGGGGGTACTTCTAAATTGATTGATACAAGTAAATTTCCTGTACAAACCCGCAAATTTGTATATCAATGTATTTCCCCTTCCCATCCCTTATTATCTTTTTTTTAATTTGTCTGAACGACGTCGTCTAGTCTAGCTATTTTACTTATTTGTAACCTTAATTTTGTCTCCAAAAATGAGCTCAAATAATTCATATTATCCCTATAAATAATTATGCATAGGTATCGGAGGAACCGGCATTATTGAGCCGATTCTAATAACCAATTCCGATACTTAAAAAAACACAAGGATTCTTGTCGATTCCAAAGCATCAGTACACCCATTGTAAAAAGTATAAAACATTTACTAATTGTCAAATGTAACTCTGAAATTTCTAATTTATAAAAGTAAGCCTTTATTTTTAAATAACTAATCATACGCCATGATTATATTTTATCTAATAATATCAAAAAGTCTTATGCAGAACCATAAAATATAAGTAGCTTGTCGAACCATAAAATATTAGTAGTTGTCTAACTCTAGTTTTTTCACGTAAAGACTTGGGTATTCTCATTTAGTTTTGCAAATTTAGATACTTAATAAATATTACTATTGGACTACTTCAAGATTAGCAACAACTCATAAGCTGCAAGAAATGGTGTTCAGAAAACTGAATAATGTCAAAAACAACTGCCTAAGTAGTCATAAAAACGGGTGTATTAGACTTAGGGAAGATATATAATTAGCCATTGTTTTCTATATCCACGATAATATGTTACAACCTAACTAAACGTAGGAACAGTTATCTAGTCTTAATAAGGAGTCTTATCTTTGAACGTAACTGTATAATTAGCTATTTCCCTAAATCTCTACGATGGCATTTTAGAAAACTATATTAAGTCAAGAATAGCTCCCTTAATTTTCACACTCGAGAGTCTTTGTTCCATATTTAAGATTAGTAATTAATGTTAAAAATATAAATACATTTATTAACTTTTACGTTTTAATTTTTAGATAAACATTTTACTAGTAAGAAATACAAGCAGGATACTACAAGCGGTTCAAATTATTTTTTTTTAGAGATGATGTATTTCATTCTAATATTTACTTTTCTATTCAAAGATTAATTTATTGATTTGTGTATTTATCATCTACTGTTGTTATTAATAATTATTTGGAGCTATCTATCTATTTAACATTGTATATGTAACTTAAATTTGTAATTAATAATTTATATAATGATTTTTTGTTTAGCCGGTTGATTTGATTAAATTTAACAATTATTTTTAAACTATAAAATGTAAATATATTTTGAAAAACTTTATTTTGAGGTTCCATTAGTAATTTATTGAGGTAGAAATATTGTCCATGATTAATTTTAATTTTATAAAGTATAACGTTTCCAGACTTGGACTGTTTTCAAAACCACTATAAGTAAAAAACTTCTATGTTTTATTATTATACATGTTTTTAAAATAATTTTCTTAATACCCTCAAAAGTTATAACAAAACAGGCAGCGGATTATTTCAACAATATTTTAGTCAATGGTACATAAGTCTCGCTCCCGCTTTCTCGCTCTCTGACAAAAATCAAATTTCTACGCATATCCAACATGTATGTTGCTATGAAGCATAGAAGTGTTTAGTAGATTTATGCAATTATTTCAATTATATCTCTGAAATAATCATTAGATATAAAATAATTAATAAGACTAGCATACTACTCAATTTAAAGTTTGCTTATGATGAATAAAACAGTCAATTTTAACATTGAATAGAAAATATTTTTATGATTCGTATAAATATTTAGATTATGTCTTTCAGTGGTAATTATATAATTATATTTACATGTAAATATCCGTGATCATAAAGCTCACGTCCATCCTTAAACCAAATTATCTTAGGCCTTGGTTTCCCTTTCGCAACACAAATAAAGACAATTTTGTGTCCCAAAACATATTCATAATCAAAATGTGAAGCTTTAGTTATGCGTGCACCCTGAAACAGAAGAATAAAAGTTAATGAATAAAAACCCAAATTGAGCCATTATCGCTGCTATTTTGATGATGCATAATGGAAAATGAGATAAAAAAATTGTTGAAACCTTCTTTAGCTGAATAAATACTGAGTAAAACAGCAAACTATTTTTATATTATGAATATATTTTTGTGTTTTTTACAATAACTACTACTAATGTGTATGAGAAATTTTATTTAAGAAAACATTTTTCTCTAAATTCATACTTATATAACCAGCTAAAAGAATATTATTTTTTTATCCAGAAAAATGTTTTAAACTTATTATGTTAAGAAATATATAGGTTCAATGTACAGCATGGAAATAATACATAACAATAGCTTTGCTTGTATCTTCAGTATACAAAACATACATCTTCAACTAAGCGTCGGACGAAGATACGACATTATTATGTGGCATTTGAAATAAGCAACATACGATTAAATGCTATATTTAATGGTAAGTATATTAGTTAGACAGATCCATAAAAAATTTCTATATAGAAAGCAAATGGAATATTCTTAAAATAATATTTGTATTGTATTTCAATAACAAGAGTATCTTCTACTTCATTTTCCCGTTTTGTATATATATGTATAATAGGCAATATATTTCGGAGTAATAATATCTATGATGATTATGCCTTCAAATAACATATATCTATATAGATGTAGTGTTATATCGGAGAACGAAATATATTGAGATTGAATTTGAACCCAAAATAGTCAAGTGCCATATTTCTCAGATCCTATATTTGTGGCAACGAATTACGAACCCGTCTCTAGCCAACCTGTGAATAAAACAAAGAAGAATAAATAAGTAAGAAATAATTTGGTTTTTTTTTATCGCCTTAACTATAAGCGTTGACCTGTTTAAAAGAGCTATTTCTCAAAAACCTCATAGACTTTGATGTGTTTCCAATACTTTAAAAACTGGTTCAAGAAATTTTAAATCTCAAAATAAGATTTTTGTAATATTTATAAGATTCCCATTAAAGAGAGAAACTAATTAAAAACAACAAACAGACGGCAGTCGTTTTGAGAGAGAAAGAATGAGTGCTTGAAAAAAAAACAATTAATTATTATTCATTAGATAGAGTGGCATATAAGCAAATATTGACTTTTTATAAGTGTCCATATATTCTTGGAGGCATTTTGAATTCGTTTTATGAAGGATGTATATTGTGTAATATGGAAAAACATCTTATTTATCTCGTACTAAAAAACAAACAAATAAGATATATATATATATCTTGTTGACTGTATAAATTACTGTCAAGAAGGAAAATAAATAAATCAAAATCTCATGTTTCAGGAGTTGAGAATATAAAATGTAGTTCTACATATTTATTTTGCTCCAATTTGGTATGTGTATACGTTATTTTTAGTAGAAGTTGTAATAAATGAGAAAAAAAATTTAGAGTACTTGTGATGATGCCAATGCAATAATAAGCTGTCATCAAACAGTTTTTTATCTGTGACATCGAGAACTTACAATCACCCTCACGTGAGATGTGTGAGTTTGAAGAAAGAAAGAAAAAAGAAATCAAAATACTTAATGTCCTTTTAAAAATTGTTCATATAAATTATCTCTTAGTGTAGTATCTCCCCCCTCCCCCTTATAGTTATGTAGGCTATAAATTCATTAAGTACGACATATTCTATATACGTATATGTGCTCTGCAATGCCATGATGAATGAAAACTTTTTTATATATAATGTATAGGTTTACGTGATGATCAGAGAGTTAAATGGATTGCAATTGTCATTTGTCAGAGTATTTTATTTACATAAAATTTACTACATACATACCTTTTACTTACTTAGATCCACATGATCGAGTATGAAAGGGAATAGTTGAAACAAAATATACTTTTTGAGCATACAACTCAGCCTATTGAATTGATATTAAGATCTAAGTAACTTAACTACCAATTTCATAACAGATCTGGTATATGGTACTTTTACTGTAATGTCAATTCTAATGTTTGCGAATAAAAATATTTATGATCATGTTAATACAGTTATGCTATTAAGACGTAAATTTTATTGTTGTTGCAAAGTTCACAATAATATGGTACTTTTGGGAACAATTTCATACCATATATACTATGTATAATATTAATTATAGTATTTGCAGATTTTTGTATCAAGTTCCCCATCGATGTACATAAATGCTGGCAATTAAGGACTACCGTAGGTATTGAAAGATTGCCGGGACTGGAAGTTGAAAAAAAAAAGAATGTGTGAAATTGGTGTTTCTTCCACAGACCAAATGGCAATTGCAAATGATACTGCATTCTCCCACTGTCAAATATATTGAAAAGCTCGCTTAAGGATACAATAACTATGGATTAAGTTTATCCATACAAAGAAGATTATATCTCACAAGACAAACACATTTTTATTGGTATTTTATCGGAGGTATGTCTCCTTGATGGTGGAACTGTTGAGGGAAGTGTACAAAGAAAAAATTCATTAAGGAAATTAGAAACATACGAAATTCTCTTAAATTTGACCCTAATTTCAAAGATCGGTAAGGATTCAAATTTTTTATTGGGATAATTCCAAAGATGGTAAATGATGTGTATTACAATTAAGTCATTTCCCTCCCTGTTATTCCTTCATTATGATAAGCTGTTTGTTATATATTTCTAGTGTACTTAGTAATGCACCTGGCAGGTAAGTCACAGCCAAGAAGTATGATCATTAGTGTTTAAAATCGGATTTATTTTGGGGTTGGTAAAAAAAAAAGAAACCAAAATCAACATAGTAACCCTGACAATTAGAATAATCTTTTCTTAGGGAAGCAGCAGAGCTGTCATGAAGTTTAATTAGATCAGATACAATCAGCTGTGATGAGTGAGGAGCGGGAGAAGGAAATAAACAAGCACATTGGCAAGAAATACTCCGATATTCATCCTTAATTCTACTGAGTCCAACAAGGACTTACAAATCATAACTCTTCAACAAATCGTCAAGGTCACTCACTTTCTTTTATGAGCACAAAAGAACCTTCAATCTGGTTTGGCTTATAATTGAATGTTTTAGGAAAAGAAGTCCTCTGCGCAAGAGTTAAATAATAATGACAACAGCGAAAGAAAATATTATTCCTCCTTCATATTACAAATTCCAAAAATACACAGGATTTACATCACTAATTATAATGTAAATAAAACTTTATACATATACTGAAATAATCCTCCTCTCTCGGTCTGATTTTGTTTCATAATATGTGTAGTTATGATCTGATGGATCTCCTTCCCTCTACTTTATCATTATTGTATCACCAACTGGATATATTATGTATCTTGGTGTGAATGATAGTTATTATTGTATATATATATTTCTCAGATTTAAGCTATTATGAGTTATTGTTATTTTAATATTATGTATGGTGATATATGATATGTTGAGAGGTTTATTGCTGAGTTGTGTGTCTGAATATGAGACGCGTATGATGAGAATCACCAAGGCCAAACATCACATGCTGGGAGCAGGTGATGAGGGGAATTGGAGAGTTCTAGAACAACTAGCATTATACCCCAAACGTCTATAAATATATGTTATGATGTATGTAGGAGACTTAATCGCCAGATTATCTCCGAAGAACTAAGTAATAAATAAGGCAGTGTGCAAACGTACTACGTGATTCTTATTATCAACCCTAAACTCCAAAACAACAACTTAAGGTAGGCCTAATAGTTATCCCATTGAACACAGCGGTGTTCTCATTTGACTCCCACTAAATTGTATCCTGAGAAGGAATGCTTATCAAATATTGATCTTATATTAATCCAAACTAAAAAAATATAAGTAAACTTTGTAGTAGCCTTTTCCACGATTGCTAGAAAAGGACACTACAAATTGGCGCAGTCGAGTAGGATGCTGTCAGTCTTGAGCAACTTTTGCTCTTGCTTTAGTTTATTTTTGTTATCGGCCGAAAATCGCAAATGTAAAGTAATGTAAAAGTAGATTTTGTAAACATCTCTCAAGATGTAAGTACGGTATAGGACCTAATATTTGAAAAGCCTCCCGAGGAGAACGGTAGTGACGTAATCTTAATGCGGTAGAGGACAGGGCAGGAAAAGTTTCTCAGTATTCCTTTAAAGTAGAATCAATGCGCAAAATCACTGTCCACCCTACAGTTTAGTGCAGTAAATTTACGGAGGGTAGTTATTAGATCTGACTGTAGATTTCTTAAAGAAATATGTAATTAGTAACCCAAAAAATAAATTTAAGTGAATGATAGAATTTAATGTCGGTTAAAAATTATTGAATTATCATGTGACTTAAGGGGAATGGGATGAGTGGGAGTATATAGACAAATTTATATATGTTATCTCTTTTGTATAATTATTTTGTGTTTATGTATTCAATTTTACATGTATATATTTATGTATGTGGGATCGAAGAATATAATCTGACATACATGTTCACTCCGTGTGGGGCATCTATAGCAGATATATATTTGGAGATGAATAATTAAATTGAAGGTTATATTATTAGAAGAACACAAGGGGTAGAGATAATTAGTAAACTCATGTATCTATATATATTTCTTTAGACTAAGCTGGGGTGAGACGAATAGTGATACGCCCATTTGATTCGCGTTTTGATTCTGAAATAAGTTTTGATTACGTTTTGATTCTGAAATAAGTTTTGATTACGCTTTGAGGTCAGGATAAATAGTAAATCGCTGTTTTGCCAATTTAAGTTTTATAAAATTACTGACCTATTTGTTTTAACAATTTAAAGGACAGAAAATGCAGACATCAGGCGACAATCTCAATTCCATCGAGGCACAGACCTTAACCAGGGAACAGCTAGAATTGTATATTGTCCAACAGGTCAATAAAGCATCAAAGCAATTTCAGGGGAACCAAAAGAACCCCTGAAGGCGTATGATGGTAGTACTGACTTCCATTACTGGAAAATCGGTGCTTTGTCCAAGCTGAAGGATACAGGGGTGGGTGAGATTCTCATGTGTAAATGGGTGGCGGAGGCCATGTGTGGTCCCGTGGAACAGACTGTCCGGCACATAGTCATGGACACATATTTTACCTTTGACGAGAGTTTAGGGGTCCCCCTGGAGAAAGTCAAGGGCGTAACACATTTAATGGAGCGGTTAGACACCGCCATTAATAGTGTTGGGGGGAAAGAAGAGGCGATGGCGGCCTTCCAAATGAGATTGCAGAGGACGGGGAAGGTACTAAAAAGTACTTTTTCATATTAAAAAACCTCTGGCTTACGGCCTATGGTCCTACGAAAGACACGGACCATAGTGCTTTTAAGAAGCAGTTTTTGCAGGGCCTGTTAAATAGGGTAATTGCAAAAGCTACAAGGAAAATAAATTATGACCATCCTGAGATGACGGCAGAAGAAGTGCTTCGACATGTAGAGCACTATGAGAGGGCGGATCAGGTCGATTATGTCGACCAAAAGGTATATAAGAGGGAATGGGGACGAGCTGTGCCAAGTAAAGCACCCAATGTAAATGCCCCAAAGCCCCATTACGCCATGGTTGAACCCATGGAGGTAGATGCAATAAGTCTTCCCACGCAAGGAGATCATTGCTTGATCCACCCTCAGGGTCGTCACAAAATGAAGGATTGCTTCATAGTAAAGAAGTATAAAAGGGAGGAAGAACCCCCTTAGGTATTAGACACTGGAAACCGGGCACTCGATCTTATTGACGAGGCATTATGGAGGAGGTCAAATACTTGCAAGGACCTGAAAAAGGCGGACATTGTAGTGGGTTCAGTAGGGGATAATAGGTTAGATATTATTGGTATTCCTACTGAACCGGTTGAAATCATGGTGGAAAATTTAGAAGAACCATGGAAGATAAACCCCCTAGTAGTTCGTGGGCTAGGGGTGCCATTTATACTATCACTGAAAACTATGAGACAGCTGTCCATATCATTAGAATTAGGTGAGGATATCATTGCTAGGGTTGGGACTGGCGGGACAGAAATTCGGTTAACAGAATATCTGGGTTCTGACGAGGCAATGGAACTTGTCTCCACTTTAATGTTAATTGACTGTGAAGAAGTTGCTGAGGTAATTATTACTGAGAAGACGGTAATTCCCGTAGAGAAGACGGTAATAATTGAGGCTATAGCCAAAGGGTACAAGGTAACTGATGACGGCACATCAAATATTGTATGGTTTACAGCAACTGAAGAAGATTGGAAAATAAATCTTGAGTCACAATTAACAGAAGTGAGGATGACGAGGCGGGGCGATAGTCGAGTAAAATTAGTCATTTCGACTGTTGAAGAAGAACCCCGGCGGATAGCTCCAGGAAGAAAAATAGGAACTATCCGAAGATTGAAGCGTTACACGCCAACTCATGAAAATTTGTTAGCTTCAATGGAGATGGAGAAAATCTGCCCTCCATCTGAAGAACTTGAAAAATTAGACCCTAATATTAATTATTCACTAGTACTAGATAAATTGTTTCAATATATTGAAAACCTATTAAAAGAGTAGCTAGTGAGGCGGAGAAAATTAAAAATGAAATTAATATTATGTTTGGGGGGAGAGTTCGAAAGAATGATTATCTGAGCGGTAATGAACGGGCACTAGTAGAAGAGTTATTATATAGATTTTATGGTATATTATCAAAAGACTCCTCCAATGTAGGCCGCACGGAAATATTAGAGTTTGCGGTGAATACTAGTGAAAATGAACCGGTGAAGGCAAAGGTTAGACCTATGAATCCAGCTGTGAAAGAAAGTTTTAAAGGACAACTTCAACAATGGATTGAGGAAGGAATAATTGAACCGACCATAAGTGAATGGGGATCAGCGTTAGTTCCAGTAAAAAGAAAGATGGAACATGGAGATTTGCTACGGATTATAGGGATTTGAATAGTATAACTAAATCGGATGCATATCCTATAGCTCATTCCATGGAATTGTTAACAGATCCACAAATTGGAAAGGCAAAGTACTTCGTTTCAGTGGATATGGCTGGGGCATACTTTGCAGTACCTGTGAAAGAAGAGGATCAGAACAAGTTAACAATTGTTTCCCCATTTGGGACTTATAAATTCCTTCGGATGCCTTTTGGACCCAAGAATGCGTGCGGGACATATGCACGATTAATGCGTCAAGTTTATGGTCCACAACTAGACCGGCGAGGACTCCTCGGATTCTTTGATGACAATCTCATCTTAGGATGTACGTTCATGCAAACACTATGTAGATTTGCTGAATTTATGCTCAGGACTGAGAAGGCTAATCTCAGGGTAAAGGCTACGAAAACAGATTTGTTTACGCCTATGACGAATTGGTTAGGGCACGAGATAGGGGAGGACATGTTGCTCCGGCTGATAGACTAGTAGAAGCTGTTCAGCATTGGCCTATTCCTGCTAACAAGAGGGATCTCCAAACCTTCTTGGGCAAGACCTCTTATTATCGTAAATTTATAGCATCATATGCTAAAATAGCTGAACCAATTGCAAAAACTTCTCCGCAAAGATGTAGAATGGCAGTGGGCTAAGAGCCAAGATGAAGCATTTAATGAATTAAAGAAAAGGTTGCAGGTAAAACCATTATTAAATACCCCAGACTTTTCAAAAGAATTTATTGTTGAAACAGATGCTTCAAATTTTGCCATTGGCGCCGTGTTAACGCAAATAGGGGATGATGGTAAAGAACATCCGATTGCGTACGGTAGCAAGTCCCTTAATCAATCACAAAGAAATTATTCTGCAACGCAGAAGGAATTGCTAGCTGTAGTCGAGTTTGTAGAACATTTTAAGTATTTTATAATGGGAAGAAAGTTTGAAATCAGGACTGATCATCAACCTTTACAATGGTTCATGAAATCAGTTGCACTTACTGGAATGTTACACAGATGGAAGGAGAGGCTTATGGAATATGAATTCGAAATTAAGTATAAGCCTGGAAAAAGAAATCAGAATGCTGATTCTTTGAGTAGAAGACCCGACCATGAAGAAGGTGTAACGGAAGAAAGTAAAAAGCCCAATGAATATGATTTCAAACTAATGAAAGCTATAGGCAAACCCATTGCAAATGTTGCTGCGGTAACAACTCGACGCAGGAAAAAAAGAACTTGATCAAGAACAAGAAAGGATCAAGGTAATAGAGCAAGAGATGATTGAGGTACAAGATAAGGAAAAAGAAATCAATGAAAACGAAATTGATGATATCTCAACAGATAAATTTATAAAACTAGATTTTTATAAGTCACAAAGTGATGATACTTGCATGAAATATATTAAGGGTTTGTTAATGAAAAACAAAACGGTTGAGGAAATTAAAGCACAAGGTAATAAATTATTGTCGCGGGAAATTAAAGCTTATCTTAGAATATATAATCAATTACATTTAATTGATGGTAAATTGTATATGAAGGATAAGGAAAATGGAAATATGAGAATTTGTGTACCGGAAAAAGATATACGTACAGTTATTGCGACTGTACATGTACATCCTTTATCAGCGCATCCTGGAATGACAAAGTCAAAATTATTAGCTAAACAATATTTCTATTGGACAAATATGGATAGAAATATTGAGGATGAAATAAAAGGTTGCGAAGTCTGTGTTTGTGCAAAGGAAAGGAGACAAAGACCATTGGAAAAAATGGGACAAACTTCTACAGCCATCAATGAAAGATTCCTTGTATTTTACATGGATTTGATGGGTCCGATGTACAACGGTTATGCCAGTGATCCTAAGTATTTAATGACAATCACTGATGCATGTACTAAATTTCCAGAAGCGTTCCCTTGAAGGAACCTACAGTTGAAAATATTTGTAAGATATTATTAACTGAATTCTTCCCAAGGTATGGAACGGGTATGAAATTAGTAACAGACAGGGGTTCACAATTTATTTCTAAATTAATGCGACAGGTGTGCGATGAGTTAGGAGTCATTAAAGCAGAAACTCAAGCTTATCAACCTCATACTAACCCGGTTGAAAGATTAAATAGGGATATTGGACAAGCTATTAGAACATTAATGGTCCAAGAAAATATCCCTGATAATAAATGGCATAAATGCCTAGGGGAGCCTTGGCTCAAATAAGGTTCCTAATTGTACCGAGGTTAGGATATTCTCCATTTTTCTTAGTAACTGGAGCACATCCAGTGGTTCCTGCAGTTCAATTAGATTCAAATATGCAAAATGCTCCTACATCAGTTAATGAACTGGTAAATACAGTTACTGATGCGTTAGAAAAAGTTAGAGTCCAACAATTTGAAAGTCATTTAAAGAATAGAGAGGCTTATAATAAAAAAGTAGTCCAACAGGTAATTAATGTTGACGATGAGGTGTTTTTGTGGGCACCACAAACTGACAAGAATCGTAAATTGGCTACTTATCAAAACGGACCATTTAAGGTTCTAAAGGTAATAAACGACAGAATGGTTGAGATTAGAACAAACAAGGGTCCTAAAAAAGTAGCTAAGGACAGACTACGGGTAATATCGGGAAAAGATATTTCTAAAGAATTGATTCCCTTTAATACACCTCTCTATAGAACAGAAAGAAATAGACCTTCAGACTCTAGACTAACGGAAGAGAACGAAAGTAATCATTTAGATCGAGTAATTCAATTTTCATATCCTGATTCTCCTGAAATTCAAACAATTCCTAAGATTTCTACATCCGTAAGTAATAAAGATATAGAAGATCTTCCAAAAAAAAGGGATGATGAGGAGGAGAATGGAAAACAAGAGGATAAAAATGAAAATGGTAATATGGATGAACTCGAGGAAGTATATATGAGTGAAGCAGGAGCGGAAGAAATAAGAAAAGAAGTAAGGAATATGGAAGAATCGCCCAATAAGATGCAAGGATCTGTTGAGAAGAAGAATAAAAAACGAAAAGCAACGCCTGAATATAAACAGAAGTCAAAGAAATTATTAAGTGCCGCCTTTGATGAACTAGCTGCGTTGCTAGATGGGAAAACACGCCCTAAGTCATATAAAAGGAAACCAGTCAGCCCCCACGCACAAGGTAAAAAGGAATCGCGTATAGAGTCAAGCGAAGCGAAGCGAAGCGAAGGGGAACAGACTGAAAGAGAACTAGAAGATACAAGTAATATATCTTCTACAGATGTTCCACAGGAGAAAGAGGGCGAGGAAAATAGTTTTCCTTAAAAAGGAATAAGTAATAAATATTTAATTGTGATTTGAACTTTAAAAAAGAAAAGAATTAAATATAATTAAATATGAAGTTACTTATTTTATTATTATCACTTACTTTTGTGTTTGAAGTTCTTCAAGTTAATTCAGAAAGTGAAATTAATGGAAAGGAAGAACTCGTCAATTCTATTCGAGGAAATGGGTAGAGTGGGAACTTCAGTACAATTGATAGAGGTCAGGACGGAATTACCAATGGTTAAAATCAACAGAAGAATTGAAAACGTCCTGGGGAGTATGCATGCTACAATTAAGTATATGAACATTGTGCGTATTCCCAAGTCATTGACGAATGCTCTACAACAAAGAATAGAATATATCCGCACACACATGAATGAAGTAATGATGTTATGTGGGTATAAGAATGACGGAAAAACGAAAAGGCAAGTGATAGTGGGCCTCGGAGTATTGGGAGGCTGGATGCTTAAGGGGTTGTTCACAAAGTTCTTCTCAAGTGATGATCACTCAAGGTATGAATCAGAGATATTGGATACCTTGGCACAGCAAGAAGAAGAACTAAGGGCAATCCGTGGAGCAATAAGAAACTTAGCCACAAAGTATGATATCCTTAAGAATGTCACAATGATGCTTCACAATCAGCTACAAGAAGTAGAAAGGGTTGAAACAATGATAATGGTGTTGACAACAATCTCAGAACAGATCAACAAATGGATCAGGGGAATACAGGCTGGTATGACCGGGAGATTAACACCAGACTTGTTATCAATCAATGATGTGGGGAAGATCTTGGATATGGTAAAAGAAAGGAATCATGATGGATCAATCAGTCCAGTTGAAAGTGAGAGTATTGGGAATTTTTACTCTCTGCCTGTGCAACTGGAAAGAACGGCAAACGGATTAGATGTGGCGGTTCGATTACCCTTATATTACAAAGATAATCTATACGAGTTATATAAGTATAGGGAACTCCCGATGACAATAGAAGAAGGAGTTCGGATGTCATATCGATCACCAATAGGAAAATATTTAGTGATTGATGACATAAAGGGTATTTATAAGGAAATTGAAACAGATGAATTAGTGGATTGTATTCATATTGAAGATATTCGTCTGTGTCCACATTTAAGGTTGTTCAGAATTGGACAAAATGGTTGTTTGCCTGCATTGATTCATGGTAACTTTAAATTGGCTAAGGGATTATGTGACATAATGTTACATAAATCGGATGACGTGTTTGTGTCGCAAATCAACGATGGAAAAATATTCGTGGATGTGCAGAAGACACAAATGATCAAAGCGTCATGTACAAGTGGTTCTGGTAGGACAACAAAACGTCGAGAAGCACTTGGGTCCGGACAATGGATGATCACATTGCGGAATGATTGCAATGTGAGGATTGGTGATTACTTGATTGGAGAAAGACCAGTGACAAGTAAGATCAAGGTGAGGGTCGTGGAAATGATGATTCTGGATGAGGTGGAAGATGTTATTGCGGATTTAAACCTCCATGAAAGCTGGGTTTATGGTAATGGACAATCAAGCCTCAAGGACAAGCTAGAATTATTGACGGAACCTCAGAAAGCAATATCTATAGACAAGTTGAGGATAATGGCAAGAACTGCCAGGGTTGAAGAGAATCGTTTTTGGATTTACGGTATAGTGGTTATTGAAACCTTATTAATCATTATATTTTCAGGATTCTTTGTGACGTTGCTCTGTAAGGTACGAGCTAGAAGAGCTGTACAGGAGTGAGTTAAATCCTGAAGGGCCGTATATCGGGAAAGAAAGACGAGGTCGTCTTTTCCTCAAGGAGGGAGCATCTGTAGTATCACCAACTGGATGTATTATGTATCATGGTGTGAATGATAGTTATTATTGTATATATATATTTCTCAGATTTAAGCTATTATGAGTTATTGTTATTTTAATATTATGTATGGTGATAAATGATGTGTTGAGAGGTTTATTGCTGAGTTGTGTGTCTGGATATGAGACGCGTATGATGAGAATCACCAAGGCCAAACATCACATGCTGGGAGCAGGTGATGAGGTGAATTGGAGAGTTCTAGAACAACTAGCATTATACCCCAAACGTCTATAAATATATGTTATGATGTATGTAGGAGACTTAATCGCCAGATTATCTCCGAAGAACTAAGTAATAAATAAGGCAGTGTGCAAACGTACTACGTGATTCTTATTATCAACCCTAAACTCCAAAACAACAACTTAAGGTAGGCCTAATAGTTATCCCATTGAACACAGCGGTGTTCTCATTTGACTCCCACTAAATTGTATCCTGAGAAGGAATGCTTATCAAATATTGATCTTATATTAATCCAAACTAAAAAATATAAGTAAACTTTGTAGTAGCCTTTTCCACGATTGCTAGAAAAGGACACTACAGCCTCCCTAGGCAAGCTGATAGCTTATGATTGTCGTATGGTGTCGTATATTGAATGTTCTGGTTTTCCCCCTGGACAAGCTGATGGCTCGTGATTATCCGCAGATTTATGATGGTCCACCAATGGAGAATGCGGGAGTTTTCTTCCAGTGTCGATCCAGGTGCTTCTGTCCTTTTATATGAAAGTAAATCCTTTGAAATGGTGAGCAGTTGATTTTTCCTTTATCTGGGATGTGTGCTGGCAGCAGGGCAAGTCCATGTAGATAAAGAAATTTTTTGAAAGCTCGACGCAGGCATTCAAAGCGTTGTTGTTGCTGCCGGTATGCAAGCGGCACAGTATATATGGTGCTCTTATATATTTTATGTGACCTGGTTTGTTTGCACCTGGGTGTGGATGGAGCAAAACAGCAAGATAATCTCTATGTAGCAAAAATTGGTTAATCACCTGCACGTGTATTTGGGTTATAAGAGGTGGTGTATTGTATGATCTGATGGATCTACTTCCTCCTACTTCTTCTATTTTATCATTATAATTTAATACGTTTATGTGAATATCTTATAAGTACTGTTCAGGTAATTTTACTATAAATACCATGACTTAAGTGTCAATGTCGAAGTAGTGTGATATTTATATTATCATTTTCTTTTATTAGAAACAATATTTATTCAACACAATTTGAATCAAATATAAGTAAACATTAAAGTGTTCTACCGAAAACGTCTCGTTTAAGGGAGGGGCACGTCAAAGATATTATAATACTGAAATGGAACATTCAATAAATAATGGTTGGAGATTTACTATTAAAATTGTTAAATGATTCATAAATCAAACAATTATTATCATCATTATTTACTTAGTTATTATTTATTTAATTTCTTACATTTTTAAGTAATTAAATTTACCTATTGGAACCGGTGTCTGCAATGATGGATGAAGGTTTGGTCATTATAAACGTTGAAAACTGTATAAAATAATTTTTAAAATTAAAGTAATAACTACTAATTATTTATTAATTTTAGTATACTTAGAACTTATGGGATCAATCAACTATATTCATGAATCATAATAAATCTCCAATATTCTATTTGACTATATCATATCCTTGACGTGAACCTCCATCGGACAAGACTTTTTCGGTAAATTTAAGAAAACACTCTCTGAATCACACTTAAAGATAAGAATGTTATTGTATAAAAAATTTATGGTTTCAGGTGTCAATACATGTGTTTTTCTCATTCCCTTTATAACATTTACTTTTAAAATGTTTAAGTGTAGTATCTTGTCATAGATTTTCAACGACAATTACACTTGGGAGCAGCAGCAATCTCTCTTTCTCTGCTTTCAGTCATTAATACCTGAAAAAGTGGACTTCTATATTCTGAAAGAGTTAAGACCGGAGGATGATACTTTAACTTCATCGTACATCTCAAGAGATGTTCGGATTCCATCCGAGGAAATCTTCCAGGCTTCATAAAGTTGGGTTCACCGATGTGCACGAAGTATAAGCTTCAACGCAAATCTTCTTTTTGTATTGATAATCCTTGTGGATTTAAAAAAAAACTACTCTTAGAAGTTGCCTGGAGCTTTTAACGCAACCTCTGTTTTCTTTTTCCTAATTTTTAAGGGGAAAGAAGAAAAGAACGTGTGGAGAATCAAGAGTAAGTTGCTTTAACTCACTTCTACTGTGTACAAAAGTGATTTTGGATGTGTGCAATTGAGTTTGTAGTATTTAAGTGATGCTGAGAAAAATGTTCCGAAGAAATGCCAAAAAGAAAAGGTTAATTCATGAATCTGACATATTCCAAACATTGGATGATTTTGGATTTAATTAACGATGACCTTTTTTTAGGGTGGGTCATCTGATTTTTTGTGGAGAGTTGCAAATAATTCAAAGATGTATTTTGTCATAAGATATTCGCTGAATCGCTGCTAATGTTATTGAAGTAAATAAGAGTTAATTATTATGTAGAGTCCAGAGCCGAATTCAACCAGGGCCATGAAATTAGTTTGATTTTACGGTATGTTAGTATTTTACTTGTTGAAATTTCGTTTTATTTGTATGAATAAATTTACTTGCTTAATAGCAGAGTTGAGAATAAGTCCTTTTAGAGATTGCAAGTCCACGTCTTTGTTTATAAGCCCTTGAGTATTTTGATAGAGTCCTCGAATTTTGAGAATTTTTTTAAAAAATGGTCTTACATTTCCACATGAAAAAACATGACATGAAAAAATTAATTACTTATGAGTCTATATAATTATGAAATGTATATGTAAGGGAATTAAAACAAGTTAATAGATGCTTACATAAAAATTATATAGACTCTTATGTAATTAATTGTTTGCATCCGAATGTTATTGTAATCTATATTCACGCAACCTTGCCGACTTATTTTATTTAAATTTGCTAATAAATATTATAAACTTATATACCCTTAATCAATAAAAATTTAAGCATTTTAAGATTATTTTTTTTAAATTGAAATATAAGGCCTATTCTATAAGTTCAGCTATGATATAAAAGATTTGAAGAAAAAAATAAAAAAGATATTAGCATCTAAGTAAGGTCTTTCATTTTACTCGTTTTTTTGTTGGTTTTTTATTAAATATAATCAAGATAACCTAATAAAAAGTCATTTTTCAAACACTGAAATGTTTTTATCAATTTAATATTTACTTTGATCTTCATATATGTCGTTTTTTCATGTCGAAATATGGCACTGAATCTTAGTTATACCCTAAAATATGATTTTTTTAATAAGGCTTTAAAGGCCAAACTTTCATAAATGAAAGTTTTGATCGTCATTTTCGTGTTCTACGGCTTAAATAACAATAATAAATGTGAGTTTCAGCCTGCAGGCAAAAATGATGTTGCATTGTGTAATATATGGATATAACCTGGACCCTGGATTTCTTTATTATTATTGTACCTCGTTTGGCATTAGAAAACGAGTGGTACATAATGTGCCTCTCTTCTCTAAATAATTTTGTTTGCATTACCAATGCATATTCTATTCTGCTAATAGGTATATTTATTTCTCAATAAACATTTCTCATTTCATTTTTTTTATGTATAATGTCATTTATAATTTTTTGAATCTATTTGTTTTATTTTTATATTAATAACTAATATATCGTATATATTTGCCATTTTAAATTTGTCTTATTCTCTGCTTATAACTTCTATTAAAATTTATAATTAATATAATTGTTTTTTTATTTTTATTTTGTTTTTTTATAAATTTACCCAAACTAATTTAACTTAATATTAAAAGTAGACCTTATAATACTTTAATGAATTATCTTAATTATTAACATTGTTATATAATACTGAGCTTCCGTTTCTTTAGTTTATCACTTAGGTATGATCTATGGATTCGAACATGTAGACTAGCAATTTATTTTAAGATAATTATCAGTATTTTTAGTGCATTTGAAGTATGATAGGAAAAACACGGATTTTATTTCTATTTATAACTGGTATATTTATTTTTGAGTAAAAATGTATCATTATATTTTTTTACATATACATTTTACATTTTTTGCTAATAATTTGTTGAATTGATTTGTAATATTTAATATTGTAACTTCATTTGTCATCATTAATTTGTTTGATTTTCTATTTGTTACTTCTATTTAATTTTTAATTAATTTTTTTGTAATAGATAATAGTTTTTTAATTTTTTTTAATTTTATTTTTTACCCATACTTTTTTAACTCTATCACAATAATTATTAATAATATTATAATACTTTAAATAATCAATTTACTAGTAATCTACTACTACGGCTAAAGTGTTAGCCATTAGTTTTTGATTACTCATATTAACATATCCTAATAGCGACTTCAAGGGAACAAATTAAAGATTTCTTAATCTTAATAGATCTATATTATAGAAATAAGGAAAAAGAATTATGAGTTTTCACGAAGTAAATCAAGCATTCCTGAATTTGACAATTTCGACTACTTTTCATATAAACTGTTCTAGTGTTACTTGAAATATCAAAAATTATCATTTATTTAACAGAACTACGTAATATTCTCTCCTCCAAAACCATAATTTTACTCAATAGTACCTTTATCTCGCTTGTGCGTTTTCGTAGTCAAAAGTTATGATAAGGTGTTTTTTTTTTATATAAATCAAATTTTTCTTTATAACTATACTTCCTAAATCTCTGCATGGGCAAAACTCATTTATGCACATCCAAAATCACTTCTGTGTACAGTTGACATAAGTTGAAGTAAGTTTAAGCTTTAAAACAAGTAACGAAACGCGATTGTTGCCTTAGGAGATATAATGGTACAGCGTTTTAACATTTTTCGTAAAATGTCGCATTTCATTTGACGTCGCACTGCTATTTATACAGAATAATGAAGCACGACTCACACTCTAAAATTGCTGTGGGGAAAGAAGGAATTATTATCACAGCTTTACCTCGCTGAAACAAAAAACTCATCTCACTTGATTAGTTTTGGATCGTTCTAAAAAATATAAAAGACTACAGTCCTATCCGTCCAGTTCTAATAGAATTTGTCACTCCTAGGATCGGTTCATATCGGTCTTTTGTGGAAACTACAACAGCTAAAATTGCGTAGTTACTACTAACTACATCATTTGAGTTGCTGAAATTATATTATAATTCATAACCTCTTTCAAAGAGACAAGATACCTGTTGGAGATGTGTGATAAGAATGTATTGCCATACGTTCTAAGTATCATTCATTATTTTGTAAGTTCTTTTATTATTCAATCCTAGCTATGAGTGCAGAAAATAAAAAAAATAGCTTGCACCGTAGGAATGAAAGAACAATGGATCAGTCCTTAGGACTGTACAATGGTAAAAAAGATCGAACTAATAAAAAAAAGACTGAAAGGGACTTAGAAAAAAGAATAATAAGGCAATCAGTCCTAAGACTGATCTAATATTACATGTTTTTTCTTTCTTTTCTTTTTTTTGCCACTTAGTGTAAATTTTCTCTATCAGTTGTTGCTCCAAAACTCTACATGTGAGATCCGCTCATAAATTATACTTAAAAGCCTGCAGCTCCAGAAGAGATGGTGTGCTGTGTCTCATGTTTCCTTGCAAAACGGGCTAATACTCTTCTGGTCATTAAAGAATTTAACCCCAACCTCCAACGTTCCTGAGATAAATCGATATTTGAACCATCTCTCAAAAAATGTCAAACATTTACATTTTATTACTTCGATGCTGTTATACGCTCCTTTGTTGATGTTTCAACTTTCCAAATAGTCTTTAAAAGGAACCAAAATTGATTTTTTGAAACATGTCCTCGTCTTTGATGTGGCAACCATCGAGGTTTTCATCCTGACAGGCACCAGGGACCCTTCTACACCCTTAAAACGACCTAACCTCGATCTAAAGGACAGTTTCACTATTTTATCAATGAGTGAGGTTGACTATCTAACGTCAGTTGCAATATTGGTGAAGAATTTCGGGAAATTAAAGAGTCCTCCTATGCGCAGTTCACCACCAATAGACAATTCAAAACTTCATAGTAAAATCTATGCACTTTTTACAAAGATTTTGCAGTTTGTTTGGAGTATAATGCAAGATTCTCAAGAGTATTTTTTAAACTAGCATATGACTTACCCATACTTGTTTCTCTTTCAGGAAGACATTGAGAACAAAAGACCAGGGTTCTGCGTTATTCCACATATTTCTAACCCAAAAAAAGTTCAGAACCTTCCAAATTTCTGAGACGCTCATCACAGACAGTCCTCCACTTATCATAGGAGATGTTCCTTGATTTCTTGAGAAAGAGGTAGCTTGATTAAATCTCCTCGCGATTTCCTCATTATTATTTTAACAACCCTCATTCCCCACTCAGACTCCAAGAAGTTTTATGTTTCTTGTCATACAAAAGCTTGGCCATCTCTTTTCTATCAGTCCTCTATAAGCGATCAATATCTCTGTTATTCTTGGATTAATATTTAATCCTGAAATTAAATGGAACTTTCTGAGTAAGGTCATAATTATTCTGATTGACTTCATTTTTTCGAAAGGGCTCCCAGTCAATACCCAAGTTAAACTGTCAGTATTGCAGAAGTATTTTAGATGTTCTAGGATCGTTAAAAATAAAATAATTTGGTCATCTTGCTGCATAATTTAAAGAAAACTGTCAATCTCGTCGTTGAAAAGCAATGTAGCACGGCAACCCCTGCCTTACTCCTCTTCTATTCTCAGAAAATGACTCTAGATTCTAATACCACTCAATGCAATTAGAATGCTAAAATTACTCCGGCCATTATAATTATGGAATCGCTGAATCCTTTCTGATATAGCATACGAATGATGAACTCATGAGATATCGTGTCAAAGGTTTTGGCTATATCTAGAACATTCACAGAGGTGTTACTCGAATATTCGATTAAGGGTTGTACAGAAAAGGGAATTTTGTCCAGAAATCTGTACCGGGAAGGGTTCATATATACATCCGTCAAACTACTTATTCTGTTATTCAAAACATAGGGGAAAGTTTTGTATATATAATTTTGCATGGTTAACGGTTAATAGTTGTTCAAGTATCTAGGATCATTGATGGCTTTTGGTATGAAAACGATTCGTACTTCTCTTGAAAAATCCGGAAAACCCCAAGAGACATTACTCTTACGTAAAAAGAGAGCAGAATAAGGATCAAAAGTTCAACGTATTTTTTGTAACATTCGAACGTAAAGCCAGATGGTCTAGGGAATTTATTAAGCTTAGCATTTTTGACAATGGCATTTTTAATCTCTAAGTTTGTCTAATGTTTTCTTTGATATCTTTACCTGTTTCTGATATCTCAGCATCATGGCTCCGTCCCCACCTCAAGTCCTCATAAAAGGAAGCTGCATTTATTATCGCTATGACCATCACACAATGATAATGTTTAGAGTAAAATTTATTGATTTCACTGCAGATGAATTTCGGATCATTAGATTTTACGCCATTATTATCTGCTAGACTAATGCTGTTTTTTGTTTTTTCTATTTTGGTTATTCTCTTGCTGCATGCACTGCAGTGTGGAATATGACATGTCATCATTAATGTTCATTATCATTTGGACTCTATATTTCAGATCGTTTTTCCTATACATCTGGTCTAACTTTGTCTTTTTTTCTTCGTCAGTAAGAGTGCTCTTAAACATAGATTCGATCTTGTTAAGGAATTCCCTTCCCCTTTTCGCAAGAACAGTCCTTTTTTTCTGCACAAAACTTGTATCCTATGTAACATTGATCGTACAAGCAGAAACACATTCTCCTCATACTGCAGCTTTTGGGATACGTCCAGAATTATGCTTACAATCCTTTCATTAACTTTGGGGTCGTCTATGATGCTTGAGTTAAGTATCAATCGCTTTTGATTTCTAAATTCCTATCATTGGGGTTTTAATACTAAGTGAATTGCAAAGTTTAGCATCGGTTACATCATAAGAATAATTATTTTTACGTTTCTTTGATACGCATACACACAGAAACGATTGAAACAGACTCTTTTTGAATTAAATCCTAATCTAGATCTAGCCGGCATTATGCTCTTTTTAGTGAGGGTACCAAGAGAGTTTCTTGGGGTTTCTGTCTCAGAGAGTCTTCTCAGATGTCTTTCAGTTTTTCTTGCGCTCGCCTTACTAACAAGTGTAAGGTTGTGATTTCCATTACTCTTGTTATGGTTGTTTGGTTCCTCATCCTTTGATGCATCTGGTTCTTATGATTGTGGACAATCTATAGTGGAAGTGTCGTCCACCTTATCTTTTAATTTTTTATTATCAGAAGTTGTAGACCTGGCAAGGATATTAGTGTCAACTCCATGAGTGAATTCATCTTTGAGATGTTCTATTTCTAAGCCATCACGGGCTGTAATGCTACTGTGTTTGTTGTTGTCTTCTTCAAGAGTGCGACTCTCACTACAATTTTTGTTGTCAATTCCTTCTTTCTTATTGTTATAGTTTTAAGTTTGCCACTTGGTCTTTCCCCTTCAATGATGTATTCCTTCTTCAAATTTGCCATATGTGCTTAAATATGGACGAACTCACTAGTGTACAAGGAGACATATGCATACCCATATTGTGCTTGGGCACCAGCAATTTCCTCCTCCGTAAAATTGAGGTGCAGAGCTGTGTTATGGTCTGTGGTGTGTTTCATTCTTATATTATTAAAGACTCTTTCAGTATTAGTTTCCATCAATTGATGATGAAAGTATCCACTTGAATGTTGTATTCAAGTTTATTTTCTTGGAGGTATAATTGATGTTCCTTTGCTCTTAGCTAGCGCCTTGGCATAAGACATCTTGTTGTTTCTATTATTGGATCGTTTTTTATCTGGTGTCTGTCCGTGGAATGCGATTCCATTCCAATACCTATCACTGATATAATAGGTAGATATGGTATACAGTGTACGAAAGTTACTTTCAGGTAAAATAGGGGGGGGGGGGATTTTGTGTCAGATTTTGAGGCTGCTTTTATGCAAAACCTTGCTCTATTATTAATTAAAATCTTCAGTCTTTTGTCTCTGAAACCGGAGCCAAGAAGTCGGCTTATACTTATTACAGCAACACTTGTTATCATTGTGTGCCTTCCAAAATAATTAAATAATGATGATCCAAAAACTAAGCACCTAAAGGACCAACCATAACTGCATTCATGGATCGTTGTCGAGTCCGATAATTTCCGACAACACAAAAAAATATATAATAAATCCGAACCTTACTATGATTTGTAGATTTTAAATGACAACACTTAACTTTGAGACTCCATTGACTAGTTGATAGAGAAGTGAGAGTGAATTACTTTTGTAAGTTCTATGAACTTAACAGAATTTGGAAAATTCACGATATTGAGCGGAATATTGCAGGAAATAAGCATCTTAGATATATACTAAGTAGTAAAATAGCAAATATCATAATTGGAAGGAATTAAGTGACTTGCATAGAGTTCCAAATTCCTCCCATGAATTCAGTTTTTAATATGTTCTTCTACTTTGAAGTTCTTCAAAACTTTTACCTTATGATAAAAAAAACAGCATGTCCGAAACCTAGAAAAATTTTCTTACCTCAATATATTTTCTATTAAACTATAAGCGATTAAATAATGTATAATTGATTTATTTACCCTCTAAAAGCCTATTATCTGTGTATATGCAAAGTAGAGTCGTTATGCATGCCGACACTACTTAACATAGGAGGCTGAAAATTTACATGGGTTTGCAGTTCGATTGTTTTGTAACACCTCATCATAATCATTTGTGTTTGTATGGAACAGGACATCTCCCCTGACCAACTAGTTCAAAGCCATTAACTCCCGAGCAATTACCCCCTGGCATTTTATCCTCGTACATTTATTTCCGAGTCATCTACTCGCCTAACCATTTACCCCCGTCCTTTGCTATCATTATTACTGAGAAGTACAGTTAGTAAATGATAAAGGGACAATGTAATAAATGAATGTTATGGCTATTTTGAGAGGTTTTGGGCAATACAACTTTCAAGTTCGAATCGGAAATTAATTATGAGTTCAGTACATCATCAAAATTTTAATACTAAAATAAAATCATTTTTCAATTAATTGTTCTATCATTGAGATTACATATATCTTCTTATTTTAATATCCTAAGAACACACTTTGATGTTCAGGGACCTCGAAGCAAGATCTTTGTCCTACTCATTGACTTTTATCTCCTTTAACGGGAAGATCCTTCATTGTGGAGATACACTTTAACATTAATTCCCGCTATAGTAGCTTCCAATCTCGTAGATAATCACTTCAAAAATACATCAGTCGCTCAAGGTTTTTTTATGGAATCCTGGTATACTGATAAATTTCTATATAGACTTAGAGCAAGAATAATTAAATAATAGACCCGATAAGGAACCCAGGGAGTTCTCTTCAACGACACGTGTAGAGCTGTCAAACCAGACCATTCCCAGAAGACTCAAAGATTTATATTACCACTGGACATAATTTCTCACTCCAATAACTAAACTTACAGATATATTCTAGCTTTTTATTCAATTTATTATTATTTTATGAAGATTTCATTTTATATGCACAAATGAAATAAAAAATAAATGAAGAAAAAAGGTTCTCGTAAAAAAATATATAAATAAATATTTTAGTTTATAACTATCCCTCTCTTTAAAAATCTACTTTATCATTACAAATATCACAAAGCAAAAACAATTGAATAAAATATGTCAACATACAGAATTCAGAAAAAAAAAAAATAAGGATATAACAAGAATCGAAACAAGTGCAAAAAAGAATAAAATATAACAAGCAATTCACCATTAAAAGTACCAACAGTCTCCATAGTAAGACTATTTCTTTCACTTTAAAGATTTTGCCAACATCGAAGGGTAATACCAAATAACATCAGTATCATATTTTTATCCACATCCAGAGCTGTATGGAATCATCAAAGAGAAGGCTTCAGCATTTAAGAGTTCATAATTCGTAATTTTGTTGGAAAAAAGATCTTTGGAATTCAAAAACATTAATGTAACCGTCTTTGTCTTTCCTGGGGATCTCTATCATTTTGAAAGTCCAAACAAAACCAGTGCTTTTGTTAATTTTGATTCTGGGTCATCCAGTTCCTTTACGTTTAAGACAATATTTTTTTAGAATTCGACCACTGGGACAATCCACTTTAGCGTGAATAGAGGAGTGAAATTTTTTTCGACAGTCCTTACGTCGAACATTATAGAAAATAAGACAAGCCGAGATTTTTAAACTCGCACAGTAATTTTGTTGTTGTCACAAATACATTGTAGGGATCTCTCTTTTTTTTTTATCCCAAGATTTTGCAAGATCTATAAATTTTTACATATCTTACTAAAATTATTCTTAAAATACCTCTAATATAAGATTTTCAAATGGCATGGTGTATGAGGTATGTTGTTCTTAGCCAGGTTTTTTTAAGAAAAACAAAATTTACCCTCAAATCAGGGTGTCGCCTCCTATTGTTTTAGTATATTATTGTTTTAGTCATTTTATAATCTACGTTAGCAAACCTTAAAAGTTCATTCCTATTCATTTCGTCGTTCGTCCAAAAACAAGAAAAGTATAAAGTCCTCTTGATAAGTTTGTGTGCGCCTTCAAAGATTTCAAGCAACACACCCCGAGTGATAACTCAAGGGCGTGCGCTGGTTTTCTTAATTATTTGTTTTAATATTCGGTTAGTCGAAAATTAGTATTAATAATTATCGGACGTGAGTTCTAAGTCATCTCTGTTGTTATTACTTTATTAAAATAATCATTTAACTAATTATTTCTGGGTTTTATTATTGTTATAATAATAGTCTGTCTGAGGTTAGTTTCATAAGTTAATACAGTTCAGTAGTTTTGTTCACATGGTCTTTCGACCCGGACTCCTGAGAGAAATTTTGAAATCTGCGTTTGAGAATTATTTTTTTATTTTTTGAAATTTGTCAACGATTCATATTAATAATAAAAGTCTTTAGTTGAGTGACATCAAAGGAACAACTCTGATAATTCGACATTCTTAACAATTTATCAGGTTTTTTTGTTTCTTGGAATGGGGTCCCTGATACTAATTCATGATACCACTTGCATAATCTTGACTCTCTACTCTATTTCTACACGCTTGAGGTAAGCTTTTGATGTTGATCTTACGTAAATTTTATATAACAAAATTACAATTCCTTGTTTTTTTCACTTTTAAGAAAAAAAACGATTGTTAAATAGGCCAGACCTCAGCTCGATTCCCATATCTAGGTTACATTGGAAGGACTCATATGTAAAGTCTATCCAGATATGTTAGAGGAAGATGGCTAGGCCCTATTGGAAGAACAGTTCCCTCAGGCAACTTTTCAATACTCCGAGTATGATAAAGACTTTGCTGATTGCAGAGTGGCTTCAATGAGATTAAATGCTCTTCTCAAAAAGATGGAAGAACATCTGACCAATGCCACCAACAGAGATATAGCTAACGAAGTAAAGCTTTTTTTTGCTAAACTCGGCCTTGCTATAGTAGAAGCTAATGATCTTCCGAAGCCTCGCCAATACTACGTCCAAATGCTGGTACAACATTGGAAAAGAGCCATCTAATTTAGCCTTCGTCGATGCATCGAACAGTTTGGAAGAATTAGCTGTTTGTGCAATGGACTTAACGGAATAACCCCAGTTAGATAATATGTTGAAATATGTTAATAATAATATGCTGGGTTATTTGTTCGTAAATTGTAATAGCAGTTATAATAATAATTTACATGAGAAAAGATCTTGTGTAATAAACTTAAATAAGCCTGTTGTTGATTTCTCCAATGCATTTTCTGAAAGTGATTATATTCCTAGAGAAGATTTGAATGATATTGGTTATTATTGATTCAGGAAATTTCCAAGGCTTGCAGTATGAAATAGTCATAGACAACCCTAATGTTTTAGATATGATTAATTAAAATGACTTCCCTCTGGAGGAAATTTCTGGAGAGGTTAAATTAGTTTATTCTGCGGAAAGTTCGTTAAACGTTCCCAAATATCAACCATTTAGAACTACTTTATGTGGTTAGGTAATCAATCATGTAAATGGAAAATCAATTAAAGTTAGAGTTTTGTTTGATTCAGGAGCAAACTTATCCATGATTAGAACTGCAACTACAAAACTCTTGCCTTAAATGAGAGAATATTAATATTGATACTGCTGTTGCAGGGGGAGCAGTAAATTCATATAGAGAAAAACAAGTTGTTTTTAAATTAGGAAATTTCAATATTTTTAAATGCACTGCACCCATTGTTGCAATTACATGCGAACAAATTGGCAATCCTTTAGAACTAATTTAATTTAATTCAAAGAAATGGGATTTTACTAAAGATGTTAAAATTATAGAAGAATTACCTAGTCCACGAGCTAGAAATTTTCAGATTCTTCTTTCAGAACATTATTATTCCGCAATAATGCTTCAGGAGTAGAAGATGATTTTGCTTCCTTCAAGAGAAACAGATATGACGTTACCTGTTGCTAAGTTGACTACTTTCGGATGTGTTCTTAGCGGAGCAGATGGAGTTTCTGATCTAATTAAGGCTACCTTATATTCTGGAATTGTTACCCAAAGTAAAAAATATGAGACTTTGATCTTCATATGGTCTATCGTTCTCTCGAGTTTAATCTTACTAAGGTTTAGGACGGAGAGAGTGTAGGTATTAATGCTAAAGGACCTATTACAGATGCACTTAACTCATTGGAGCTTCAGACTGATTGACATATACAAAGAACTTCTGTGTTCGACACATCATGAAGGAAATTGCTCATAAAAAGGGCATGGATTGATAATTATCCTAAGGGAAGTGTTCTATTTGATCACTATAGTAGAACCATTCTTGCCATGCACCGAGTTCATAATAAAGTTAAACCTGAATATATGAACTTAGTTGAAGAAGCTTATAAATAATTTTTTGATCAGGGGTAAGTTGAGGAAGTTGCTTCCATTGAAAGGATAACTGAACATCCCAGCTATGTCCTCACATCAGGACCCGTTTTTCGTTGACAAAGATTCTACAAAGTGTAGGATTGTGCTAATGTATCCTTACCTGATGTCAAAGATAAAACTAAATCTTTGAATATGCTACGATTGTCAGGTAAGAATATGCTTCAACAAAGAAGGTTAAATGCAATTACTATTTTGTTGCTGTAGACATTAAAAAGATACTCTTTATCAATCAATTTTGCCGACCTTCGAGATAAAGGTATGTTCCGTTTTGTTTGAGGAAGGCCCGGATATCAAACCAGGTTTGATGAAATTCAAGGTTGTTGTTTTTCTTTTGGTTTCAGCACCATATATTTCTATGTTGTGTCTGAAAGCAAGTACCAAAAAGGCATCCAAAAATTATCTTATATCGTTTGAGGCCTATGTAAAATGACTTATATGGACGATATTCATATTGGCTAGGGTACTCCAGAAGAAGCCATATAAACAACTTTAGAGATATTAAAATCCTAGAAAGGGGAGGATTTTACGGTCATAAGATCACATCTTCCCATCCAGAAATTCTTTCGAAGATTGAGAAAGAAAGAATTGCTCCTCCAAAAGAGGGGATTTCCATTCTTGGTTTAAAATTGCACACAACTACGGATGAATTCAAATATGATATTGCAGACAAATTTACAAAATGTCTTGTATCAAGTACGAATCTTTCAGCAAGAGTTCCCTCACGAATAGTTATAGGATTAGTAATTTCAAAGTAATAATCGCAGACACGTATAATTGGCCCTGAAGTCTAAACTCCTAACCTTTTGTCGTAAAAAACAGAGCATGCCTAAGAGGTGATCCCAGAACAATCTTTCGTTTTGCAGACTCAGAGCAACTGTCCTTAAGGATTTTAATTTCCTTCGCAAACATTTGGGGTTTTCTCATCTGGTCGATATTCAAATCGTATTTCGGGTACATACAGTAAGGTGCGGAGTGAAAACTTTGGGGGAAAGTTCGTAACTACCGACACCCTTCTTAATAAGCCTAACGACCAGACAGCGCTATTGGTCCAATAAAAATGATGCATGAACAGTCAAAATAGAATTATGTATAGCAAGACATTTTAGACAGTTCTGATCCTTTGTATTGCTGAATAAAAGTTTATATACTACCTTTTGATTAATAAGATCTATGGTAGTGTTCGAATCATACGTTGGTGTTTCATACCATGAAACAGATGAGCAGCACCCCATAAAAATGAGATTTTCTCGACTTATCTGTTTGATAAATAGTATCTATCATCAGAAGCATATATAGGGAAGTAACCAACACAGTAACTCTCAATTTCAAAAAGGAAATTTTTTATGTCAATAAAAATCTTCTGGTATATCTTGAGGATAATGGAAGATAGTATCCCATCTCCTATATGAATGGAAAAGGGCCTTCCGCCACGAACTTTTATATTAATATCTTTGCCCTCTTTCTTTTGACAGATTTTCTAATCAAGTTATTTGATTAATTCTGAACATTTTGCATAGCTTTTTGAAAAATGACCACTCATAAAGCATTTTGCTCTTGTTTTAGGCTGACCCATACAACTGATTTGGGTCTTAATACCCTTTCTGGGAAGAAAGCCCAACATCTCACAATTATAGACGGAACCGAAAACGAAGTTATCATTTTTTAGATCCTTTAATCTTCTATTATGGAAGACACTTGCTTTTGCTTGCCCCACATCCCCTCCATATTTCTCAAAAATAGAAAATAATTTCTACTTTATTCACATTTTCATGGGGCAAATTAATCTTAATATTTTTCAATTTAAGAACATGATTTTCAGAAGTAACTTTTGGGTTCCTTTGAAGTTCATTAATACTGCAGCAATGTTAATCCCACTTTCCCAATATAAATTCATCCTCTACGTGAGAAGAAACAAGATCTATATCCAGGCTTGTGAGTGATCAGGAAAAAAATTGCCATCAGAAATTCAATGTGAAATAGCGATAAGGACCATTTGCAATCAGCAATCCGATCAATTTAATTTGCGATCATTTACAAATATACAATTTCTTTAAACATATATATATAAATATATATGTTGCAGCTAAAGTAATAATTCCGTTATTATGCAAAATAACTAGTTCATGTTTATAATAACTGAACTAGCCCGTTGATGTGCATAATAATTAGGAAATGTGCATAATAACTGAACAAGACCGTTAATGTGCATAATAGCAGAAAAAGATCGTTAATGTGCGAAATCATTGAAATCATAAATTTCATATTATCAGACCTAAGTCTAAAATTGATGCTCAGCTCATGAGATATGTAGCATATCCACAGAGCTTGATAAAAAGTACGAACCTTTTCGTAATTTCATGTATTATGATAAGGGACGCCATCTACTGTAACCCTGGTTGATATCCCGACCCACGGGATGTGTTGCGAAGCAACGTGACAAACAAACAGGTTGTAACCATCGGACAATTCATGTAATATCATCAGAGACGGCATCAACAATAGCTGGAGTTCATATGCCCGTCCACGGGTTGTCTTACGGGTCAACACGACCAACAAACGAGTGGTAATCTACCACCAATTCATATCATATCATCAGAGACGCCATTAACTATACCTGCGGTTCATATCCTGGCCCACGGGTTGTGTTGCATGCCAACACGACTAAAAAACAGATTGTAATCTATTGCCAATTCATGTAATATCATAAGAGATGCCATTAAGTATAGCTGCTGTTGATATCCCGGCCCACGGGTTGTGTCGCATCCCCACGAGACTTGTGATATCTACTAGAGATAGGACCAATTGCAATACTGCGATCAGTGATATAATATCGCCATATCGCAATTGATCTCCAATCCGAAAAAACTCCAATCAACAAGCCTCCCCATATCTGGCTCCTTATAAAGGACTATAACGATAATATTCCTGAAACCTTTAATACATTGAAGAACTAAATAGATGAGTTTCAGTGTCCAAATATATCATATTTTCTATTTCCAAATAAGTTAGACAATTAGGAGAATGATCCCCATCGATTGTTTTTAGAACTATTATAATCATACATGAATATTATATGTCCTCAAAAGTGTGAGCAGCTTTTTCCAGTTGGTCATCCTTATAATAATAGAAGCTGTCATCATTATTTCTCCATTCTTGAGGCGAAAAGATATGAAAATGAATTAATCATAAATAAATAAGCAACCTATAACTACGAACTACGTATTGATTATTTTAATAAGTTTTAGAAAGTAAAGTTGTTTCGTGATGAAGATTAAGATAAAGTCTTGACTTCAAATTTGGTTTTATATTAAAATAACTCATTACGTTTCTTGTTTTCAATAAATAAAGTTTTGTAAAATTATTAAAAAATGAAATGTTTCATAGAAATACTTTAAAATCATGGATTATTGATAATGGTGCTAAAAATATATGGAGTTACGACAAGGATTCTAGATGTTTGGCGTGCCATCTTTTTATTTATGGAGCAATAGTCCTGAAGATGTTCAAAGTAGAACAACATAAGCAAAATACTTATTTCTTACTATATTCCACTCCATATCGTTAATTATCCAAATTTTGTTAAATTCACGGAAGTTTACACTGGAAAAGTAATTACCTCTTGCCTCTCCATAACCAAGTCAATCGAGTCTCAATGTAAAGTAGTGTGGGCCAAGATTTAAAAAATCTTGAGGGAAAAGATATATTTCTTGCATTGGACGAAACTACAAACATTCGAAAACGGTCTATGACTGCAGTTTTGGTTGGCCCTTATCTCATTAATTTGGAAAATGTTACTAAAGCTGAAAATAAAACTGTTACAAGTGTTGCTGTAAAAAGTATCAGCAACGCAAAAATTGCATTGACAATGGTCAATTCAATTTTCTTCATGTTTAGACACCTTCGGTGAGGTCAAGCGTTAAGTTATTCAATAACACATTATTAGCGGCTCTATAAAATATAACTTTATTACTATGAATTAAAAAAAATAAAGTCGGTTACGAACTTCAAAATAATATACAAACATATAAGCAGGGAAAAAATTGTCTAGATAAGAAATCAATCTCACATTTTTGTTAAAAAAATGCCAAATAGAAATTTGCTAAAAAAATGCAAAAAAAAACTGTTTTGCACGAATTTTGTGGAAAAAAAATAAAATATTTATTGCGATTGTAGAGAGAACCCAAAACCTACCAACAACTTTTTGGTACATACGAAACCAAAAAAATTATGGAGAATAATGTGTCAAAAAAAAAAAAAAAAAATGAGTAGTTTTAAATTTTATCTCAAAAATGCATTGTTTTGTAGTATTTCTCCTTAAACATTGATGCTCGACAAAAAAAAAGGAAAAATTGATAAAAATTTAAAAATACTCGGAAAATTATGCATATTCATGCTAAAAAAATTAACTAATTTGTTAATGTTCAATTCTCACAAATTTATAATATTACCCTAAACATTTTTTATTTTTTTTTATTTTGAATAAATTTAGAAAACGTCCTTATTTGCCAGTCACTTTTTGATTAATAAGTCAAAATCTATTCTCCTTGAGCTCCACATAACAATTTTTTGTTTTGTGTAAAGAATAAGCCACCCTTATATGACCCGCCCCCTCCCGAATATCAGCACCCCCTTCTTAGCCTAACCAGGCTCATAAGAGGAACCCATACAATGTTTTAGGGTGCTTTGCCCAACGTTGTGGTGACCCATGCAGGAAATACAAACTCTGTTATACCTATATATTTAAAGATTAAATATTATAACAGTTTTGGAACATAAAAAATACTATTCAGGTTGCAATTAGAAAAAGTCTCTCTCTTGTTTTAGGTCACATTTTCTACAACTCCATTTGTAGCTCTCTATTGCATATTTTTCCGGTTATTTCTTTTTTATATGAACCAGTGCTTAGAAGCTAATTATGATTGCATCCTGTATTAAAGTGTTCAAATGTGTTTTACATTTCATCTTGCAGTTTATGATTTCCATTTAAAAAAGTACTTTCTTTTTTTTAGATTAAGGGTTTGACAGGAATTAGAGGTATTGTTAAAATTAAACTCATATATATAACGTGTAAGAAGTAACGAACAATAAATGGAAAAAAGCGTTTTATAAATATTTAGTAAACTTTATGAAAACTTAATGAGTACATTTTTTGCCCAGAAGCAAAAAAAAGCGTTAAAAGAGGAATCAATTAATATTTTGAGAGTCCTCAAATTGTCTCAGGTTACACATAATGCAATTTTTTTAGAATATTTGCTAATTATAGACTGGATAACTTCTGAGAGGCAAACTTACTTGGTTTGATTTATTCTTTTTTAAGGAATTCTTGTGAAGTAATAAAATCAATAATATATTATAATAAAAAGAAGAAAACTAGGTTTTTTGTTCACCGAAAATTAGTGGGTAAATTCTCAGCCAAGCACCAAATAATTTTATTTCACCTTGGCTGTTTTAAACATGAACAGTAGGGATGTATAGGGCAGAAAATTTTGATATCCCTTCTGGTCCCATCGTACATAATTAGAATGCTTCCGAATTGTACTCAAAAGCCATCTTATTAAACAATATTTGCTAAATGATGACATCATACAGTTATGCCATCTTTAATATATCTAGACTATGTTAGAGGTACATATGTACTTACATGCAATTTTAAAAATGAAAAAATAATTGTAAGTAATAATCGAGCATGAAAGTTATTCAAAGTTTTTATGAAGGAATTTACGAGCCAAAACAAATTAAGACGGTACCTGAGAAAGAAAAAATTTTAAGTTCCATATTAAGAAACTACTAAAACTTTAATTAATAGTGAACAAAAAAATAGCATTAAATTTCACCTAGAGAAGCATTATAATAATATATAATTATATCATTTCCTCAAGATAGTATTAAAAATTTTATGTACATTGAATTGTTAATTTATGTCAAAACTTATCCTAATTTGGTTTAATTAATTGTACAACTTTTTACCTTAGCATGTTTGTAATAGTTTTCGGCTTCACCATAAGGATATTCTCCCGTTGATGGAAGTCTAACTTGACTATAAGGTGTATAGCGCCCTACTCTCTGTTCACCAACTCGCAGTTTATAATTTGTTCGAACACGACTAGTTTTACTATTCACTTCATTCTGTAATAAATATCTATTTAAAGTTTGATTTTCATAAGCTTAGTTAATATAATTGGTCGTTTTATTCATCATATGAATGTAAATAATACTTCATGCCATAGAATTAACATTGTAAATCATGAAAGAAGTTATTTCAAAGTTATGAAAATTACTTATACTTGTTATTTTAAGTCTTTTATATAAAAAATTAAATTAAATTAAAATCAGAAATCCATAGTTTGCTACAAAAGTTTTCAATTATTAAATTTTTTCAAAAACAAAGTGTCAAATATTAAATTTTTTCCAAAATTAAGTTTCAAATATTAATTTTTTTGGGAAAAAAAATTTCAAATATTAAATTTTTTTTTTTAAATTTAAAAATTATTTCTTGTAAATAGCAAAATTCAAAAAAAAATTTGGGGGCCATCATTTTTTCCCTAACAGAAAAAAAATGGAAGCGTCTCTAATGAATAACACTTTACTACTTTTAAAATCAATATTTCCATAATTTCAAAGATTATAGTTCTTGCTCTGCTCCATAATTTGCCCGAATGACCTAATTAGAAAGAAAATAAATCTGAAAAAAAAAGTTTTAACGATGTTTTTTCCTAGTAAATAGGAAAAATTCATTAGTTTGAGGTATGGGGCGTCTTTTTTTACTTAACAGAAAAAAAAAATGAAGCTCCCCTAATAAAAACCCCTTTTTAGTTATTAAATCCTAATTTTTTCAAATCAATATTTCCATAATTTTTTAATTTCATAAAGGAATTGAAATTTGTTTAACAAGTATGTTTAAAATTAGAAACAATATACAAATGACAATTTTAAGCCAATCAGAGAGGAGAAACAAATGATGACTCCTCTTATGATATTAATTTCTCGTCTTTCCCTAAAATTCTCTCGATAACGTTGTTACCTTTATTTTATCACTTAACCCTTCTTCCAAAAAGAAAAAAAGACCCGAAATCATCTGGTATTTAGGCAAATAAGTCAATCCAGGGAGTAATAGAGAGGGAGATAGTACTTTTTTTTGTTTACTACTTTAGTAGATCCACATTGTTGTTTTTTTATATATTTATTATAGGCTAAGACTACATGAACTTTATTCATGTAGTCCTATATTAAAAGTTTTCAGGTTTTTACTAGAGTTGATTCGTTTTAATTGAAGGAGAAGGACAAGATTTTAATGATTATGTCAAGTTCTTTCTGCATCAAACAATTGGTGAAATCCAAGCTCCAGGGCCGGATCAACCGGAAAAAATGGAACAATCATTTATTTCAGACGATATAAAAGATGACGTCGATAACTTCAAGGAAAAATGTAATCCTCTTTAATTTATGCAAGAGCAGCTATTCTTTCATTCAAAAAACCTATTTATGTCAAGCAACAAGTCCGACTTTATATCGACAAATAATTTTGTCTGGCTTAATTTTTTTGCCTACAGAAAAACACATCAAATGACTGACTTGTATTTTATGAATGAAAGAAGAATGTAGTATCATTGGATCAGGATCTTCAATAGCTAGATATGACTTCCATATTATTATATATTGTTGTATACATTTTATTTATTGATTGATTGAGATAATATGGGAATATCAGTTTATGTATGATATTATACTAAACGATGACTAAGCTGTGAAGGGGCCGGTCAAAATGCTAAGTATTGTCTTGTAATATAATATGGTCACATAGTGATGAGCAATGTGAATATCGAGGTCATATCATCATGTAAATAAACACATGATAAAAGACTCTCGAACGTTCTATAAAACTAAGCATTAGACCCAAACCGGCAATAAATATGATGTTCAATGCCTTATGAGGTTAATTAACAGATTACTTCTAAACGAATAAGTATTCCTAAAATAAAATGCATCGTACTACTTGAAAGACCAACTCGTATGCCCCTCGTATTTATTTAGTAATTCTGGAGCCGACATCAATTAAACAAGGTAGGTCAATGAGCACCTAATACACATACTGTTAGTAATTCATCTCCAACGTAATTCATATACAAAGATAGAATACTTCTTAAGCATTTGTCACTAGATATATTTTAAAATAATATAAGTAACCTTGTAGTAGCCTTTTTTACGATTGCAATTCGCTTGAATAGAAAAGGACACTACAAATTGCTTCAGTTGGTAGGATGCCGTCTGCATGAGCAACTTTTGCTCTTATTTTATTTTTATTTCGTTACTGGTAAGAAAGCAAATGTAAAGTAATTGAAAAGTACATTTTGTAAAACATCTTCATTTAATAAATACGGTATAGAACCTTATGCTTAAAAAATATTCTATGGAGAACATTAGCAATATAATCTAAAGGAGGTATAGGACAAGGGGAAAAAATTTATTGGTATTCATACTAGTAGAATCACTCCCCAAAATCACTGTCCACCCATCAGTTTTGTTCTGTGCTTTTAAGGAATATAGTTATTAGATGTATCTTTAAATTCCAAAGAATATATGTATTGTGAATAACGAAATAAATTATGTCAGTTACATTAATTGTCGGTAAATTGAATTGTCATGTGACATATGGGAATGGTATGAGTTGGATTATTTAATATATTTAGATCTGCTGAATTTTTGCTCAGGACTGAGAAGGCTAATCTCAGGGTTAAGACGACGAAAACAGATTTACTTACCCATAGACGAATTGGTTTGGCACGAAATAGGAAGAGAACATGTTGCTCCGGCTAATAGGTTAATAGAAGCTGTTCAAAAAAATGCCTGTTCCTCCTAACACAAGGGATCTCCAAACTTTTTTGGGCAAGGCCTTTTATTATCGAAAATTTATACTTAATTATGCTAAATTAGCCGAACCAATTCCAAAACTTCTCTGCAAAGAGGTAGAATGGCAATGGTCTAAAAGTCAAGATGAAGTGTATAATGAAATAAAATAAAAGTTATTAGTAAAACCATTTTTTAAATACTCCTGACTTTTCTAAAGAGATTATTTTGGAAACAGATGCTTCAAATTTTGCCATTGGAGCCGTATTAACGCAAATAGGTGATGATGGTAAAGAATATCCAATTGCGTACGGTAGTAAATCCCTTAATCAGACACAAAGAAATTATTCTGCGATGCAGAAAGAGTTTTTAGCAGTAGTCGAATTTATTGAACATTTAAAATATTTTATTATGTGAAGAAAGTTTGAAAACAGGACTGATCATCAACCTTTACAATGGTTTATGAAGTCAGATGCCCTTACTGGAATGCTTCACATGTGGAAGGAATGGCTTATGAATTTGAATTTGAAATTACTTGTAAATCCGGGAAGAGGAATCAAAATGCTGATTCTTTAAGCAGAAAACCTGGTCATCAAGAAGAAGGATTTGAAGAGAAGGAAGAGCCAAATGAATATGATTTAAAAATAATGGAGGCAATAGGAAAGCCAATTACACATGTCAAAACAGTAAAAACTTGGTGTAGAAAGAAGGAACTTGATGAAGAAGAAGAAAGGATCACGGAAATAGAAAAAGAAATGGCTGAGATTAATAATAAGGTTTAAAGTGAAACTCCAAGTAAAATTTCAACAGATACATTTAAAGACATTGATTTTTACAAAGAACAATGTAAGCATAAATTTATTAAATATGTTGAGGGTTTACTAAGCAAGAAGAAAGAGTTAAAAGCAATTCAGTCACTAGGAAAGAATTTATTATCTCAAGATATAAAGGCTTGTCTTAGGGTATATGATCAACTATGCATAATTAATGGGAAAATGTCTATGAATGATAAGGTGAAGAATAACTTAAGAATATGTGTACCAGAAAATACTGTACTTATGGTTATTGCAGCTATGCATGTACATCCTTTATCAGCACATCCTGTGATGACAAAGTCAAAATTGTTAGCCAAGCAATATTTTTACTGCCCCAAATATGGATAGAAATATTGAGGATGAGATAAAAGGTTGCAAAGTCTGAATTTGTGCAAAGGAAAAAAAAACAAAGTGCGTCAAAAATATGGGACGAACATCCACCGCCATTAATAAATTTTTTTTAGTATTTTATGTAGATTTAATGGGTCCAATGTACAATGGTTATGCCAGTGATCCTAAGTTTTTACTAACAATCATTGATGTTTGTACAAAGTTTCATGCAGCATTCCCTTTGAAAGAACCTACGGTAGAAAGTATATGTAAGATATTATTGAATGAATTCTTTCCGAGTTACGGGACGGGTATGAAATAAAGTGCATTGTGCTACTTGAAAGACCAACTCGTATACACCTCGTATTTATTTCGTCATTCTCGAGCCGACATCAATTAAACAAGGTAGAGCAATAAACACCTAATACAGATACAGTTAGTAATTCATATTCTAAGATAGAATACTTCTTAGGCATTTGTTTCTAGATGTTCTTTTAAATAATATAAGTAAATTTGTAGTAGCCTTTTTCACGATTGCAATTCGCTTGAATAGAACAGGAAACTACAATAGATACCTCAGCATCTGATTATTTGAGTTGTAAAATAGCTTCGCTCAATGCTAAGTGAGAAATATCTCTAGATCATCATAAACGAGGTGTATTCTGCTCAAAGAGTTGATTTCTCGGGTGGAAATCTCTACGGATATGATGATAATGGATCGCCAAAAAAATCTGAGGTTTTAGGCTTATAAGTATCCCATGCAGGTTTATTGACGTAGTTGAAATGGTTCCTCTATTGAGAATTGATTAATAAGCCATGAAAAAATGGTTCTTCAAAGTTCTTAAACTTGTTTCTGACGTTGGGTTTAGACCAGTCGTCATCTTGACTGATGGATATTCTATCAACCATGAATTTCTTAAGAACAAATTCGGAAATTGTTCTACCTATGCTTATTGAAAACCCGTTCTCCATCTCAAAAGAAAATATATTCCTATTATTTGATTCAATCCATATATTAAAAACATTCTACAATAGTCTTATAAATAGGAAACATTCAGTTTTTCAATCTTTTGAAAACCATGATGCAACTATTTTAATCGATGAAAATGGTAGCCATCAAATTATCGTTTATTATTTTAATGAACCTAATGGGGGTGAACTTGTGAGATGAGTGGTTTTATGTTTCTTACTGTATTTCATATTTATAATTTACTGAAGTTTATATTTGTTTGCAATATTATAACAAATTGTCTTTTTTCTTATAAAGATCCTAGAAATGTATTTATATATTGTCTAAAAGAAATGCTGATGTGTCAAGATCATGTGATATGGATTGCAAGTTTGCCGATGGCCATGAAGTTTTAACTTATTTAAATTTTGTTTCTTCTAGATTGTTGGATATATTTTTAAAGTATTTTCAAAATATTAAAGAAATGAATTTTCAGTTTCATTCGAAAAAACGAAGACAGCCAAAAAATAATAGTCCCGGGAAAAAATTAAAAAAGTTGTTGTAATTTTTGTATTTTGTATCGGTTTCTATGTAATATTTTGATATATATATATAGTTATAATTATAATGATGTATTGTGTTTTTATTTAAATTGATTCAGGTATTGGGATATCAGAACGAATTAAATCATTCTTAGAATTGGAAAGCTATTTATATCGTACATCTTAGCTTTTAGTTTGTTCATACAACAGAAATTGTTCAAATTATTCAGATTGGAATAAGATTTGAAAATAATTTTATTTAGGAACATTGTGGTATTTGAAACGCTGTAAATATAAAAAAGCATGTAGAAAATATTGCACTAATCTCTTTAGTACTCCTTGGTCAATCATAACAGTTACTATTTATCTCTTAACTACTCTTAAACTACCATTGTCATAAGATTTCTCCACAATTTTTAAAATGAATTAAATTTATATACATATATTTTATAATATTAAAACTCCTACATAGTATATTGATTTCTCTATTATAATATTGCTTTGTAATAATTTATTAGTTCATGTGAATGAACAGGTTTTATTATTGATATACTACGTACTTTTGATATAAGAAATATAATCAGTCTTTAGTCAGAAATCATATTGTGTAGCTCCTTTATTGGTGACCCCGACAACGAGTATAATGCCGCCTGCCCCCCTTTACCAGGATCCCCAAAATCCTGACCTTGAAACAACCGTACTCCAGGAGTCAAATACATCCTCTGGAGTAAATTCCGCAAGGCACGATGCTTCCTGTGAACGAACCGGGTATCAAGAAATTCCCCCCCCCCAATATTTGACGAAGAAGACCCTGAAACATGCTTTTTAAAAATCGATTTCATGTTCAAAGGAAAAGGCATCACAAATGATTTCGAAAAGCTCTAGCAGTAATAGCTGTACGACTAACAAACGTCTTGAGAAGTGTTCCACAGGAGTAGCTATTGGGTTCTTTTGGATGCCTGAAGAAGAAAGTTTTGGACTTCTATCCCCTCAAGAACGCATGTAAAAGGCCCTTGATCTTCTGAAGTACAAATCATTATCGGAATTATCGCATTATCGGAAATCCTGGCTGCAGTGGATCGCCTCTTCGACCCTGAGTTTGCACCGGACATCAAGGACATTCTAGCAAAATAGCTAATAATAAGATGTGTCCCAAGTTCACTCAGAGCCATGTCTCGATCACAAACGGGAATAATCAAGGAAATGCTTGCAAAACATTGTGATAGCCTGAAACAATCATCTGCACTCTCACAATCCTTAGAACTGAATCATACTCCACTACCTTCCTATCCTCAAACACCTCCTTCACAGGAGCTCATTCAAGCTTCGTCGTCCTCCTTCCCAAGACCCTACTGAGTCCCCACTGTTTTTACGAATGTAAAAACTCAAACACCAGCGTAACAAGGCTCAGGGTAACATATATCATTCCTTGTTGACTCAGGAGCTCAAGTTTCCATTTTACCAAGGGCTTTAACCAAACATGCCGAAAGAGAATCCAAAAGCGCCACTTATGTGGTTGTAAAAAATATTCCTATACGTCCAGCACTTTCTCCTACGTACCTCAGACCCTTCAGGGTACTATCTAGGTCTCCTCGCAGTTTTGAACTAGATCTGGGACATCGTGTCGATTATTTTTCTATTGACAGACTTAAACTGGCCTATAGTATTAAAGATATTCTTCCAAACTTCAGCATAGATGTACTTTAATTTTAAACATTATTTTAGACTCTGTGTCCTTTTATTTTATGTTAAATTTTACTTGAATTTATTTTTTTATTAGACCCAGAGTCTGGTGGGAGCATTGTAGTAACCCGAATTTTTGGATGAGTTCATGTGAAATAACATGTTTTATCATATACTATGTACTTTTGATATAGGAAATATATTCAGTCTCTAGTCGGAAATCATATTGTGTAGTTCCTTTATTTATATGATGATTGACGAAACTTATGTGTAACAAGGTATACGTCATTTCTGACATCTGTGATATGAAATATAAATCAAGAGGATATAAAAGCCTTTTTACTATTCCTTAAATAGTGATATAAGAACCTGTTAACTCTTTTTGAGGAATTTGCCTGACTTTTGAAGGACGGGATCACTCCTTATCTTCGTAGGAAAGTCATCAAGAGATTTAAGAGGTAAGAAGTTCAGCTGTTCTGGTCTTCTAGTACATGTAATAAGTCCATTTGGCAGTGGGTGCATTGATCGGTATTCGCTTAATGGAGCCTTTCCTATAATTCACTAATGTGGGATACAATAAATTGACCCTTGGAATGAAGGAACTCTATAATGGTCATAAGTCAACCAATCCTTTATATCTTTTAAATATTTCCAGGCCAGGCTTTAAATTTACAACTATGGAGTCATTTCATTTCAATCTTGTGTATATCGGTTCGAAATTAATTCTGCAACTAGTAGCTTTGTAAATGAACATTCAGATAGAATTGAAAAAGTCATTCCTATTGCTCTTTCAAAATTAGCCAAGGGATTCCACCGATAGAGAGCAGATGTCTTTGGATTTGAAGATGTTAATTAAAAGAGTAGTCTCCTTTTCAGCGAAGAAGATCTATTCAAACCCGAGAATGCGCCGATTAACAACCTGGCATATGAAAGGCATGTAGGTTAAGTTCAATATGAGTTATCCATTCGTGGGGTTTGTAATTTGACTTCCCCGAGTAACAGCATCATAAAGGCAAAATCAATTTACCTTATAAAGATTAAACCAGGTTCTACTCCCAGAATATCCATCATCCGTCCTATTGACTCTTGATACATTTATTCTCAAAGGTCACCTTAACAAATAATCCCTCTCCCTCCCTTTTGATTCGTTCTTTCTAATCTGTTAATGTAGATATTTATAATAAAAGGATCTATATTTCTTAATCTTGAAATTTAAATAATTCACACAGCTTACTTATAATATTCATACTAGGTAAATTACTAGGGTAAATACTCTTCATTCCTTTATATTTTCTATCTCTTCTAGTCTAAATTATAGATGTACTTTAAAATAATTATTTCTTTAATTTTAAATTTCTTTATTTTGAGTTTCAAATTTATTTTATTTTTTGTTTCAAATTTTCTTTATTTTGTGTTTCAAATTTCTTTATTCTGTTTTTGAAATTTCTTTATCATCTTTAAATGTTTATATAAATGAAATATATGTATTTTTATATTATATTGTTTAAGTCAAAAGAGCAAAATAATTAATAAAGTATACCAATCAATTCATTAAATCAGTATATTAATGAATTTACTTTTAAATTTATCTTAGTGTTTTTAACATTACTACTTGATGATTTGTGGAAGTAGACCACAAGTTATAAAGAAATAATTTTATGATTATAGATAAAGTATATTTACACAACCTTATAAAAAGTAGAGTAAGTTACTCCAACTAACAGTACCATTACTTTAGTTATATAGTTTAGTTTTGGAATAGTTTTTTTCGACAAGTTGAGGTGAATTTTTTTTAAGCCACGAGCTGTATTTATCGGAAGTTACCTTTTAGTCTCGACAACAGTGATTTGGCTACATATTCAGGAACGACGAACACAATAGAAATTTCACTAAAAATACTTTCTTCATGCTGTTCTTCCTCTTCCACTATATATATAATTTTATAGGCAGTTAAAATATATTTTCGGTAAATTTTCGGGTTTTGTTTTCTGTTGCAAGATGCTTACTTTAAAGTTCTTATGATACAAAGAACAGATCCTGTTTAACATTGACATAAAAAAAGAATTGAATGAATTCTAGAGATAATTCTAGCAGGTAGTAAAATTAAAGTAAGTCTTCAGTTTTATTATTGAATGGATGTTACTTTGAAATGTTTAATTGACAATTTGAACAACAGTTATTGAAATCAATGACACTGTCCGCTAGGACAAAAGCTTGCTCTGTTTGAATGATAGCTTTATTTTCACTTGCTACCCTAGGAGATTAACACAAACTTTTTCTCCTTTAAGATTGGCTGTGACCGTATGGGTAGATGAGTGTACCAGGATCTGATACACTGTGGAATGCCGAGTTTTTCCTTTGTTGCCAAAAAGTCTAGGTTAAAATAATTTACTTGCATGGATGTTCCAGAAGACTTACTGAGTCTACATTGCAGGTGAGTTTCCGTGAGTATTTTTATGAATTCAGCAGGTGATGCAGGGCTCCCACTAAAATCTCTACATTTCCCTATTTATACATTGCGTCATAAATGTGTTTGTTTATTGATGACGTAGGTGAAGCTGATTTAACTTTTACATTAAAATTTTGTTCAATAATATTTTTCAGTTTTTTACATTTAATATATTTTAAAATACGAATGTCCTCGTTTTTCTCATTCATGGCTTGATGTCTCTCGTAAGATTGAGCGGGGCATCTATTGATGAGATGTTCTACAATTTGCAATTCAGACATTGCACGTTGAGCTTATGTCCTCCCACTTGCTTAGGTGGGTACATTTGTATTTTAAAATTTATGAAATGTAAAAAAATGAAAAATATTATTGAACAAAATTTTAATGTAAGTTAGGTATCTAGAATCTACTGTAGTAGCACAAATACCCCATTGTGTGGTCGTGTATATAGACTTATATTTGTACAAACTTTTCTATGTATGTATGGTAAACAGTAATAAATATTTAACTAATAAATCAAAAAAGTTTTGAACTAAAAAATAAATCAGCTTCACCTTGAAATTTGTAAGAAGGAGGTACAATCAAATGACCAAATCGCTTTTCTGCCATTTTTCATATTCAAGTTTGTCAACTATGGACATGAGCGTATAGAACAGATTAAAACTTTTATTTTGTTTAATAAATTTTGCTTCTGTGTCACTCCCGGCCAGATATATTAAATTTGAAAGAGAAAGAGTACTGGTTTAAAGGTGAACACGGAGGGAGTATGTGAAGCTCACAGTGGAAGTTGTCAAGCCTTAGTTGACATAACTTGTATATGTTTATTACTTCTTAATACTCCTCTTCAATTCAAAACCTGATCATACAAATAATGTAGGTTTTGGTAAGTAATTGGTCCACTAGATTGGATATGACAATACATCTACGTCTCTATGTTTCTTCAAGAATCGAAAGAGCCTCGTGGTCACTCGCTTCTGTAATAAACATTAGTCCGATCTTGTTCAGAGCGGTACTTTTTAGGTAGGATATAATAAATGTAAATTTTGTCAAATTGTTCAATCACAAAATTGTCAATCATTGCACAATAGGGTCAGTCAAACTATATAGAAAATTCCTTAAATTAATTATCAAAATTAGGTAAAATAATTGTAGGTGGTAAACATATTTTTACCTCAATTATTGAAGTGCAACTTGCTTTTGTCTTCATGATAGTTTTTTGCAAGTTCATGATTCTTTCTATTTTCAATTTTTTTCGACATTTTTTTACCTCAAATCTTCGTAACAAACAATTCATTTTTATGTTAAGATTATTGTAGATCTTTTTACAATCAACCTTTTCTTCATCTTTATAGATGAAGGCATCTTCAATCAATTAATCAAACGACATTTTAATCTCCCTAACTTGGGTATAACTATCTTCCAAGTCCATCTTCACCAAGGAAACATCCAATAAGCCATTACATCTTCTTTTTTTTTTTTTTTAATTGGATATAATCAATTAAGTGTCAAATTGATAAATAAATATTTTAAAGTCACAGATGAGATTCTGACCTATTTAGCCAGTCCACTTAATCGAAATAAATAAAAAATTAACTCAAATATAAAACGAAACCAAATATTGCTTCTAAAGGGACCTTTCTATTTAAAGTAAGAACAAATCACTCACAAATTATTAAAAGGAGACTTTATGGTCAAATATCGACTTCATGCGTCACACAAACAAAACAAACGTGCCAAAAACTTGTATGAAAAATTGTATGCATTCACATTCGTACATGGAACAAAAAAATTAGTTCTAATCATTTACGGTTCAATTAAATTAATGAGAATAATCAGGGAAAATGATCTTAAAATGGCTGAAAGTAACACAACAATAATTGGAATAGATTTATAGACGTTATGGATGAAATACTTAAATTTTTGTTATATTTATTAATTTTCAAAATATCCTAACTCCTCAAATTCAGCTCAAATATTTTTTTAAGTAAGACTGTTATCCAAAACATTCAGTTCTCATGGTGTGATATTAATATCCTTTAACAAAGTGTATTACAAACTACAACATAGATTTTTGAACTCATAAAAGAGATTCCAATTTTTGACAATACACATACCTTACACAAAAGAATGATTTATCTTACATAGTTTTATAAGACTATATCATATCTAGTTGTTTCACAACATAATAATTTGGGCTAATGGATTGAAATTTTGATTATGTGAATTGAAGATACTTAATAAATTCAAAAAATATAAAGTTATTTGTTATTTTTATTATTATTTTATTAATTTTTTAAAAGTATACTGACCTCACGAACAAGAAGTAGGAACATTACGAAAATGTATATAAATGTAGGGGGCTGCAATATTGGGAAAAACATATTACTAATTTTTAGGTACATTAACGAATGAATAATTGTGCTTCACATATTTACGAATTCATTATAAACTTATTGCTATATCGAATTTATAAAACTAAAAAGTACCCGAGAAGGCGCCTACGACGACAATATTTCTCTTTTTCTCTTTCATTTCTATTCACAATATTATGAAAATAGTGTTTTAGATTCGATAATGCAAATCTTTGAAAAAATGATATATATCATTAAGGAAATTTTAAAAAGAAGGTAAAACTTCGTTTATATTTGCTAATATCACTTATAATTGATTAGTGTTGAATTTTTGTCCTTAATGCTCGAATACTTATCTCAACAGCTTTTTATTAAATCATGTATTACACTATGCAACAGTTTTTTGCCCACCATCTAAAACTCACATTTATTACTGTTATTTAAGCCATAGAACATGAAAATGACCATTGAATTTTTAATTGAAGTAGTTTTAGTCTTTGGACTTCTTTTTTTTTATCACGTTTTTTGAGTATAATTCCGATTCAATCATATTTCAAAGTAAAATAACTAAATAAATGAAATAACAATTGATCAAAAACATTTCAACATTCGAAAGATAAGAGTTAATAAATTGTCTTGAATACAGACCAACAAAATTTATTTAATCATACAAAAAATTGTCAAAGAATGGGTCTTATTTAGAAAGTAATATTTTTTTTCTATTTTTTTAATATTATACTTAAAACTGAATAATATATCTTATATTACAACTTGAAAAAATTTCTCGTCAAAAAAAAAGTTTCATTTGGATTTACTTTATTAATTTAACTTTTAATTTTCTTATAGAATAATTAATAAATCTAAGGTTGCATGAAAATGTAATTAAATTTGAGGTATTAAGATTAACCCGAATTTAAATATCTTTCTCATCTAATGTATTAGATAAGTAATTATTGATTATATGTAAGTTATGTAATCTACTTATTTATATTTAATTTCGGAACTTTTCACGCACCAAAATTCTATTATTTATTTATTGATGGTCCATTAATTAAATATGGTATATACTGGAATAATAGAATCAATTTACTTCAATGCATGTTCTATATCGAAATGAATAAAATGTTTTATTTTAGCCATTGGTATGCTAATTTAGTGGTAGTTTCTCATGTCTTAGATAAAATTTGGTTTGACCAAACTATTAAAAACTTCCAGTTTATAACTTCATAATAAAGACTTGTTTGGAAAGAGTAGCATACCATAAAAAATGGGGTAATTTTCTTTGAAAATGAAGGATAAGAGGTTAAAAAGTAGATATGCTTTAAATTACGCTACATAGCGCACACGAATATTTGAATACATTTACACTTCTAAAATAGATTATGTTACATCTAACAAACAAAAAATAAATATTTTATTTGTTATCGAGATTTGATAGGGACTTTTGAGTAGAAGTATTTGAAATCATTAAAAATAAATGTGGGGGATTAAGGCGACAATTTATTTTGATTTGATTGAAACACCATGTAGTATTACATTTAGCAAATAAATCTGGTTTTAAAGAAATGAAAGGAGCCCATCCTAAGTTTGGTTTAGCTCAGGCATGTTTCTATATAATTCTCGATTTTAGCTTGACTTCGAGTATGTGAGATATTGAAAATCGAAGTTTCCAATATACATAAATGGGGGTTTGGAAGCGATAGTACCTTAGTTGAAAGGAAATGATTCATAACTGCAGATTGTAGATGAAAATTGACAGTGGCTTTTGTTAACACTTTCAATATAGTGGATGAGCTAGGTGACTTAAAATAAATGAAAGATTGGGTAAAATTTCTTAATCACAATCAACTGAGAAATCCTAAGAAAAAGAAGGCGAAGGAAAATATGAAAATTATACAGAAATATGGAGACAGTAACTATATTTTTGAGATCATAACGGGCCTATAAGGATTTAGGATTCTCTCAATAACCAAGGATAATAAAATTAATGAATTGTATAACTTACTCTATAATAAAACACTGGACAATAATAACACATGTGTATTGGTATAGAGCCTTATATTTTGATTGAGGGAAAAAATAGTTGAATTTGATCAGGGTTGCCAATAGTTGATTATATGGCGAGATATGCAAAAGACTTCGATTCCAAGGGACCCCAGAAAATGATGGGTTCGTCAGAATATGACATTTTCTGTCTTTGTATATCCTACTCAATTTTGATTGAAATTGATAGACCCCCAGGTTGTAAAGCTGTAAACCTTTCCAGGAATTCTCACTAATTGAGCAAAATGTCTTTAACATCTACCTTTGTATTGCCAAACTATGCCCAGATAACTTTATAATTTGCCGGGTATCTAATTTACTTTCTTTACACACCATTATTCCGGTGTTTCGTAAAAACAAAAAATTAATTTAAAAAATTTGCCTATGTTTCTCCTGTATTCGTTACTCGTGTTTGGAAAAGGCATACAAAAGATTTTAAGATTGTTCGACCCCCACAACATTTTTACCATGTCTTAGATTGTTCGACCCCTACGACAGTTTTAGCATGTCTTAGATTGTTCGACCCCCACGATAGTTTTACCATGTCTTATAATTTTGTTATTTTATAGATTTATAATAAATAATTGTTTTACTTTATCTTTCTATGCATGGTTTGAAATGTTTAATCGTGGCCTTTTAATAATTTTATGTAACTTCCTTTACGAAATATTTTCTTCGACAATTCATGATGATGAGTATCAGCAACATATCTCTCTAATGCCTCTTCTGAATTGTAAGGAACTGGCTCTACAAACATGGTAGCTGTCTCTCCAGAAATGGCTTTATCCTCTTTGACTTCATCTTTGTGACAGGGTTGATCTAAAAAATGAGATTGACACTCCTGAGTCGATTGTTCACCCAACTCAGGTACCGTCAACGTCTGTTCCTAATTTTCAGCACTTCCACATTGATTGCTCAATTTAAATTCCACCATTTCTTTTTCAGCAACATTAGACTCTAATAGAGCAGTTTATCTTATTGAGCGTAAAATTATTCTGTCATTTGTTAAGCTTAGTGTTGCTGAAGTGGCAACGATGCCTTGCTTTTTATGGACTTCAGTAATCCTAGCTAACTTCCATGAATTTTTCTCTAATGATTCAAGTTTTAAAAATACTGTATCACTATTTTTGATTGAGCTGGTATAAGACTCCAACAATTTTTTGCTAATACTTTATTCATTTAAACATTATTATCTCCATCTTGTCGAAAAACCTTTTAGGATTTTTTTGTTGACAACCACATGTTACTGTAGGGTAACGTAGACAAGATAGATTCATTGAAAGTGTTTATTACAGCCTTTTGACGAACATGAATTAGGAGTTTTGCAGTAATAGCAAAAGGTAATAGGGGATCCTGATCGGAAACTCCCAATTATTATTTATGATACTTGTAATTTCTATAATTAAAGTTTCTAACATAAATCTTTATATATCCATACTTGATTCCTTTTTTTTTATTCGTATGGCTATAAACATTTTTTTTATATTTATTATTACAATAAACTTGTGCATTTTTGAACGCAAAACTAATTGTACAATTTGTCGTAATAACAAAATATAGGCTGATAATTAGTTTTTTCTTGTAATTGGATTGAAATTATTCCGGCAATTATGTTTTTAATAGAGGCATTCTAAGTATCATTTATTAATGATAAATGTTCTAATTTAATTTTAGTTGTAACCTTTTTCCTCATAGCTAATACTCTTTTATAATTATTACTCCTTTAATGATCTTTAGCATTGAGATCTTTCTATGGAATTCCAAAAAACAAGATTTTTTATGGAATCATACATTGATGTATCTTTCATATGATGTTCTGCTTGGAAGTCCATAGTTGTGAGTAATTTATCCTCAGATTCATGTGAAAATATTTCAACTTTAACCCTTGACCAAAATTTGTTAGTCAAATTTATCTACTATAAAATTATAGATGGATGTTATTTCATAATTTATATGATCACTATCTTGAGAAAATTGTATTTTCTTTTTTTTTACATTGTCAAATTAAACTGATATTTCTGGAGGGAGTTTTTGCTTTTCTTTTATTAGTTGAGAATAATAAGGTTTAACAATCTGAAATTTGAAACGGTCTTTTAAATTTAATCTGATAACTTTCAGTTAAAGTAATATCTTTTAAATGATTCTTAAACATAGGATTGATAAGTACTGGTTGAATTGGTTCTTTAATTTTATTAATTGTAGTAGTTCAGTTACATATTCGATGTCTAAACTCATTAAATCAAGCATAACATACATTTCTCTTGTCGTAACAGTTCATTTATCTGCAACATTCATTCACAGAACGTTGGGAGGATCATTAAGACCCACCTTTTTAGTAGTCTGTTGTTTTATGAGAGAAGTATTAGAATCAGAGTCAACTAGTGTTCTTACCTTGACAACTTTTTTGTTAAATGGGTTCACTAAATAAGAAATAATAGTCAACAAAATACCTATGTATTTAATAAAATTGGTGTGATTTGTAGGAAAATAATTATCTTTAACATAAATTAAAGAATTAAATTGTGAATTAGAATGAGCTGTTTTTACATTCGTTTTGGAGTTATTTTTTGCATTAAATATTTATTTTCTTTTTTTGAAACATGGACATGGAATTTTTTTGGTCTAAATCATGGTAATCTTCAAGGTTAATAGAAATACAACGTTATAACGAGGGTTGTGGGAATCGTGTTTTCCGCAAGCCCGCCCGCAAATACAATTTCAACTATCTGGTTGCTCTGTTTTCTTTCGGACATAAACAAACCTTTATTCATAAATCATACTTGATAGCCGGTGGGTAATTTCAAGCATACTTATAAAATATATCAATTATGATTTTTTTAACATTACAACTTATCTGAAAGAAATATTTAATCAAAATAATATTATCAAATAAATGTCTTTATGTTAATTATAATACAAATAGTATTAAATATTAATTGTCATAATATAAAACTTTAGTATGTAAGTATAAAGAAGCACAATTAAGATTATTTGATGATGCAAATCAAATATGTAAGTATATATTAATGGAGAATAGTAGAAACGGCAAAGAAAAATCAAAATAGTCTAAATGATTTAGTATCAAAGGGTCTTAACGCAAATACAAAGTCATGCAGATTCAATATATATAGAAGAAGATAAAGCTGTAGGAGATCATCGAACAAGAGCCAAGAAAGATTGTGTAGGCAATGGTTTCCAATTTCCTCATAAGAATGGGAAAGTTTGCCTTGCAAAAAGCGTCGAATGCACAAGATGTGGCAAGAGAGGCCACTATGCAAGAGTATGCAGGTGTCTAAAAGACTATTTCGATCATCGACTCTATTCAAAAATTTGAACTGAATAAATTACTAATAGATGCATTAAATGTCTATGGAAATTACTTCAAAAATATAATAGCTACATTTGCCAGTGGTGCAATTGTATCTGTCGCTGGATCAAGAGTTCAAAGTAAATATCGATTCCAACCCAATTAAAAGAGTATCGTTTAGAATATATCTTTAACTTAGATTATTTATTTATTTACTCATGAAGGAAGAGGGATTGTTGTATATTATTAATATATAACTTCCCTATAAATAACTTTTTAAATGTATATAATATGCTGTAAATTTATTCAAGACAAAATATATTGTTAGTTAGAGAACATCAAACCCATCATACAGAAAGTAACTTCTTAGTGAACAATGACCATAAAGGATGAATAGATCACTTTGGCACGAAATCTAAAGAACAGAAATGAGGCAATAATGTATCAAATTATTAAAAAAATATTGTTAATATTTACGTGTCGACAATTAAATGATAAATTGAAGGATAAATTGGGATGATCCAGAACATTTAAAGGGATGTTACACGACACAAATAACTCTACTACGTTCTAATTGAATGATGAACCGTTTATTTCTCCTTCGTCTCCTTGAATCTTGTGTTTCTTGAAGACTTTTAAGTTTTTGATGGGATAGGAGGTTTTGGAGTGGTGGATTACTTGCCATAAAGAACGAAATGGACACGAGAAACTGCAAAAACGGGAAGTTATACTTTAATTAACCAAATTATAATTCCACACATCAGTACCACCGTTATTAGAAACCCATGAAAAAAAGGAACGCTTTCTTTGGCATGATGATGAAAATGATGTACGGGAAAGAGCAGTAAGGGGAAGTTGCATTGCTGATGATTAATACAATACTGAGGAAAAGTTGTTTAGAAGAAACAAGGATACCAACGTGTTTTATTCCTTTTTTTTATATATATAATCTCTTTCAACCAATCAAATTCGTTCTTTTTCAAAGATTCCAACAACCTTAATTATAAAAAAACGCGTGTACGACGGATGTTTGACTTCTGCCCCGCTTTTAATATTGACTTCATAGTAGATTAGTAGTCGCATGTTTTGTCAACATATATTTTTCCTTCCTAGCAGTCGGTACAATACATTAAATTGAAAATTCTAACAATAGTGACGTCATACATTATGAGCGGTGGCCTGTTTTGTTTTCTAAATTCTATTAGTGATCCTCCCCCAAAGGGAAATTCATTTATTCATGATTAACTTTTATTATTATTTATTTTATAGAGCTCGTCGAATACATAACATAAATATTAAATACATAAACATGTACATACACATAAAGAGTGGCCCACAAAACTTTTTTCTTTTGATATCGCTATAAATAAAAGACAGATGGATATTTTTCAATAATTTTTTATTTATTTGAAAGCCTCAACATTCCGGTTAATGATGGAACACCATTTTATTCATATGGTCACCGTGGGTGGCCTTAGAGTAGCCCATTCTGTTGACCCAATTTTTCAATACATTTTCAATTGAGTGAGCTGCAATGGCGACTCCAATTTCGTGTTTCAAATCGTCTATTGTCTCTTGATGGTTAGCGTAACATTTATACTTGACGGTTCCCCACAAAAAATAGTCCAACGGAAAAAATCGCAGCTACGAGGTGGCCAGTTGACGTTGCCGTTTAGGCTTATGATGCGATTGTCGAAGACAGTGCGCAAAAGATTCACTGTAACGTTGGTTGTGTGGCACGTAGCGCCACCTTGTTGGAACCAAATGTCGTCGATGTCTTCTTTTTCCATTTAGAGAAACAAAAAATCTTCCAACATGGCCCGATAACGCTCACCATTGACTGTAATGGCAGCTCTTTGCTCGTTTTTTCGCTTTCGACAACAGCAGCAATGTTTTCGATTGAGTGCACTGGACGAACACGGAAACGCGTTGTTTTATCCATTAACGAACCAGTTTCGCGCACACGCTTCACAAATTTATCCACAAACTGCCTGGAAGGGGCTTTATTTCGACCGACGTAATTTTCTTGCAGTTTTGTTTGAAGAATCTCCATTTTGGAAGTAAGTCTTCGGTATTTTCCAATTTTTTTCGAGCGTAAACTTAACCATTTCCTAAGCCAGATACCTTTTACAAACTATTAGACACAATGAGAATGTTACTACAGCTGTCAAACGTCAAAAAAATGGTAGTTTAAAATGCAACCGCTAGATGGGCCACCTGTTACATACACTATAGAGCAAACTTTATAATAAAACAATACTTTGTATTAAAAAAAAATACACACTCAGAAACAAAAAACAACGAAATCCCATTTATGTTTTATGTGAAGAGTAAAAATTCTTATAATGATTAAAAATTATTTTCTCGTCATGAAAGTAAGCCCACCAGTGATGTTGTTTTCTGACGAAAAATTATTCAGGGTTGACAGAGTCCCAACAGTGGGACGGACAGATATATAACCACCAAAAAGTCTTATAATGTAACTCACAAAATTAAGGTGACTTTTTAAACCAAATATGTAGCTTAAATCATTGTCTTAAGGATTGTTGCTTCGAATGGCAAAATCTTTCCATTCATGTTCATCAAGAACAATGAAAAAATAAGCAGTAATGTTTATATTGGTATTTTAGAACGTCATCTGATGCCCTGGATCATAGGAGTATTCAAAAATTATCCATACATATCGTGCTCTATATAAATAAAGATATGACATTTGAGTAAAAATCAAGTTATTGAGAAATACTCTTTTGATTTATTTACTTAATAAATATTAATGGCCAAATAGTTTGTAGACATATTTTTCCATTATGGGATTTATGTTCAAGTTTTAAGGGATGGGATGAAATACTCAAGAATATTAGCTATACTCTGAGAGGAACGATATAGTTATTATCTCTTTATAGTGCATTATACAATATTATATGATTACACACCATTAGTATTAAGTTTCCAATCGTTATAAATTATGTCCGACATTTTTTCTGCCTCCCATTTCGATATTTGAAATTTTCATCATGACGTGACACTTCGCTGTGTGGATAAGGAAGAGCGAGAGATGGTTCGTAATTTTTGCAAAATAGTATGCAATTTTAAATTAGGGCCTCAAAAATCCTGTGAAAAGAGAAGTTCATGTTCTAACTGGTTTTCTCCCCAAGAATTTACATTTCGTAGGAATCGGTCCTTGAAAATGGTAACAAATTTAATACATTCTCTCGAAATGTGTGTTCCTGGACATTGTTTTTGAATGGATGAAAATGACTACAGGATGAAGCTCTACATTGAAGGGAAGGATCTCAAGCATGTCTGGTAAATCATTTTTTCTGGATAGGAATGGTCAAAAGTACCCTAGATCGTTTACATATTATCTGAAAAATGGCTTTACTTTTGAGGACAAGTGGATCTATTGAGAATCCATCAAACTGTCCTAAAATATAAGTCACGGGAAGGTATTAAGATATTCTTTGAAAATCTCATGAATGAGGATTGCGTTTTTATTCCTGGAAGGTTAACTTCTCATTCAAAAAATTAAGCATCCTTGTTTAGTGAGTCCATCAATTAAAAAAATCCTTCAGACAATTTGCCATTAAAAAAATGATAGTTACATATTAAAACATTTGGATTGTGCTCAAATAGAAAGAAAACAACACACAAGTCAGTTATACTAAATATAATAAGGATGAAGTTCAATTGTTATTCAAAGAGGAAAGACTCACTACTTCTTATCTATGTTGTTGAAGATAAAGGAACAGGAACTTCCCACATATACAAGTACATAATTGATGGAGCAAAACAAGTAAAGTTATATATTTACTTTCTTTAAACTTATTACAGGAAACTTAAAAGAAAGGTTATAATTGTACTGAATCACTTTAATACTATGAAATAATGCATTATAATTTTGCTCCTCAACTTTCAATTAAAAACGATAACTGTGAGTGTGTGATTTCTTTCAATAATATTTTTATTTGTCATTGATTTATTTACTGCTTTTTAGAGCTTAGAACAAGACTTTCATTATTATAGACCTTTTAGCATACTTAACAACGATAGGGAAAGTGAATAAAATTTATGTTCATTTTCTGGTAGAGGGTTATTCCTAACTTTCGACCGATCACAGCTTTGGAATGATTTCTAAATCTTTTAAAAATCCGCAATGTATAGATTGTATTGAAGACTTAATTGAAGTAGTAAATAATAAATCTCCAAAATTGTCTGCAAAACAAGATTGAATTAAATGGAAAAAAATTAAATCTGAATATTTTAGTATGATGAAAGGAATAAAAGAATATCGAGTTTTTATGCACTCCCCTAATCTTCCTGGAATTGTAAGAATTGATGAAAGGGCCCAATAGTCAAGGAAATTAAATCGTTAAGGCTATTAAAGAATCGCATTTTATCTAAGGAATTAACAATTTCGATTCCTTAAAATTATTTATGTGAAGAAGCTCTTTTATCAGAAGAAAGAAAATAATATCTAGAAAGAAATATAGCTCCTCTGATCAGTTGTGAGAAAAAGTGGAGATTTTTTACTTCAGGACTTATGGAACTCTCTTTAAGCCTTCTACATACATCAATCTCGTCTACCTCTATGTCTTCCTTGTATTTGTACTTCATTCGATTCATAATGTTGCAAGTTAATTTATATAATTCAAGAATGCAACAGAAACCTTTCGTAAAAAATTTAAATATAATATAATGAATTATCCAACATTGAAAGCATCAAGGAAGCATACTCTCAGTTGGTTCAATAAATACTCATTACATGTTTATAATTAAGAAATCACTGTCCTCCTCATACTCCAACGGTAAATTTGTGGCTTAGGTCCTAACTAATATTTTATATTTCTCTGAATAATAATAAATTATATCTGTAAGATACTAGTGCAGAAGTTGAAGTAATTCAGAGGATTCATTGGAAGGCATTGGGAAAAGAAGGAAGAAACAGTCGTATTATTATTTTTATTTCAAGTTATGAGTTGAAGTACACAATAGTGAAAAAGATATCTTAAATATCGACTACGAACCTCAAATGATATAAAGAGGATGAGTTACTTCAATAACAATTTCCAAATTAGGTGTTTCAATGAAAATTAGTGGCAGAAACACTCTCTTCATTTTTAAATCCCAGCATCGATTCGCAAAGATTATAATTATGTTATCAAAAATTATCCTAAAATAAAGTTAAAAAATAAATTTGGATTTTTTCCTTATCTTGATTTTTGTTCAATATTGCTTGTATGGTGACTCACTGCATATGTCAAAAGAATATTAAATCAGCGACACCATACGTTTTTTTGTTTTGTTTTTTAAATTGTGATCGTAAATTTTGCAACCTTCAAGTAGGAATAAGGGGACCTTTGCAGGGGTAATCAAAATAATTTATTAAAAGATAATTAGTTGAAGAATACGAATCCATCTCAAACTTTTTTTGATTAAAATCATTGAAGCGTTATTTCTAGTCGCCTCACCATAAATTTTGATGTATAAAATTAGTGTAGGCGAAATAAAATATATTAATTCTTTCAAAATCTAAACTTGTAGTACTTATTGCTGAAGAAAGAAAACATAAAGTGAAAACTATTTTAATAAAATAGGGAATATTCTTTACAAAGACAATAAAATGAATCTTGTTCATGAATGCTACGAAATAAACAATTAAATACTTTATAATGAGTTAAAAATAATAAATTATTAAATATATATTTCAATAATTGGCTAGAGTGTAAACATGATATTTATTAGAAAATAAAATGAATTAATTAAATTACGTTTCTGGCTTAACTCCTTCGCTGTGTCTTGCAGCTGAAATACATTTAGCCATCGTAGGAGATGCTCGACTAATAGAATCCGTCATATAAAAGTCTTCTAATTGTGTTTTACTAACACCAAAGGAAATATGTTGTTGAACGTTACCAATCATAGTAATCTCAGAACTTTGTTTGAAGAAATTAGCTTCTTCAAGCGCGCCATACCGGATTAAGTTTGGAGAAATTTCTCCCATTCTACGACGAAGTTCTTCTATTGAATCATAAGGAAGACTTATGTTCAATACCTAAATAAAATGGTATATAATTATTAACATAATAATACAATATTATTGTTGACGTGTAAATATTATGTTTTGACAAACTTTTCAGAATGTATGGAAAAAAACCGGATAAATCTAAACCATATAATAGGATAAATAATGATAAAATATATTACGAAAAGGGAAAAGTTGCATGTTAATTTTTTTTTATTAACTTTCCTACTTCAATGAATTGATTGAGCAGATTAAAATTCAATACTGACTGATGTTTTTCCCTCATATGTCTCGTTTATGAGAAATCTTGGTTTATAGTAATTCGAAACTAAAATGATTCAGAGTTATTTTTTTTCTTTAAGACTATTCGCAAATTATATGTACGATTAATAAAACTATTGTAGAAGTGACAAATTAATTTATAACTGTTTTACTGCTTCCGTATCTTGTTCCGATCCAGAAGTTTTTTGTTCGATTTTGTATTTTTGGTGGTATCCTATTTTTTGAAGGAGTCCAGTAGTAAATTTGTCTCTATAATTGATTTGTTCTATAGTTTTAATGTGTTGTGTTTAATAGGTTTTGGTTTTATTGTTATAAATTTTTTGTATTAATATCTATCTAAGTAATAAAACCTCAGTAGCATGTCACATCTAGCCTCTTTATTTTACTCTTTCTCTGTCCAACATTCATACCTTATTATATTAGAGGTGTTTTGTCTAGGCGAGTCTTAAGATGAAAAATCTTAAATATTATTAGGGAAAACATAGGTACTCATTAAAACAAGGCATTATAATACTATCTAACTCTTCTAAATTTCTTTCTGTTTTAGTGCATATGAGATATTATCCTTAATATATTCATCTGATCAAATTAGTAACACATAACATAATTAATTAGAAGATTGACAAAATTCCTGTTTAGTTATGATGAAATAAGTTGAATGCGTTTAATACTTTTCCTATAAACAATAAAGACAATTAGTTATAAGAATCTAATAGAGAGAATCGTTTTTTATCATTTATAAGCCGGAAAAGATATACCTCGAGGATTCATAACAAGTAAAAACATTTTTGAAATTATTTAACACTTAACATATGTTATATTAATCATAATTTTATTTCTAGGGTTTTTCTTAAGAAGAAAATGACTGAACAGTCCCGAATAACTATAAAAAAAATGTATCATACACCAGGCCTATGAGAGAAAAACTGAAATCAGTTCTGAACTTTGTACCTAAAGATAAATTCATTTCTGTATTTAAAAAAATGGGTTTCCTATTACAATCTATTTCAAGATTACCCTGGAATGTGTTATTATTAAAGGTTTTTCATTAGGAACGCAAAACAACCCCATATTTTTTTTCTTTCTTTGACACTTAGAAAACTTCATTAGTATACATTTCATCATCGAGCAATATACACTTGATCAGTCATTGCAAATTATTCAAATTTATTATCAAAACAACCGTTCAATTGTTCCAACTTTATGAGCATTACGGCCATTTTACAAGCCTGAACCTTCGACAATTACTAATTTAGAGGAAAAATATGAATAAAACAAAACATGATATTTCAGTTCCAGGGAGACGAAGAAGGGCACCTAGTGTACAGAATATAGATGTTGCAAACCCATAAATCCCAGACCACCCGGATTTATATCCTACACGGCGTTTTCGAACATTGAGCATCATTATGGCGAATTTTGAGGAAGGATCTTGACTTAAATGCATAAAAGATCAAATACATACATGAATTAAATCTTTTTGATCATTTGTAGCGCCGTAGATTCGTTAATTGGGCTCAACAAAAATTTGAAAAGTATGCTGATTTTCATAACAAAATTATATTCAGTGATGAAGCTCATTTTTGGCTCAAAGGGTTTGTTAATAAGCCAAAATATGCATTATTGGCCCGGCAGCATTCCACACATACATCATTGTATCTCAAAAATTACTATTCAGCGTGGACTTCATGCTGGAGGGATAATTAGACCATATTTTTTCGTTGATGATAATTGCCAAGTTACTGTAAATGGGCACCATGATCATTGATTTGTTTTTGCCTCGATTGTAAGGTATATGGACTTGGCAAACATGTGGTTTCAACAAGTTTGCGTCACTTGTCCCACAATAAACGTTACAATCGATTTATTGTAAGCAAAATTTGGGAGAGCGTTATTGGGAGAAATTCACCAGTTGATTGGCCGTCTCGATCATGCGATTTAACAACTTCAGATTATTTTCTTTGGGGTATGCGAAGACGTTAGTCTACAACAATATTGGTCAATTTATTGGAAAAGGTCGTGAAAAATTGCATTAAGCAATTGGACTTATGTTATCGTGTTCGTGGTGATCACGCTCGATAAATCAATTTTCATACATATATCTAAAAAATTTATAATTTGTATTGAAAATATAAATTTGGTAAAAATTTTAATTTTGATAAAAACATATATAACTCAAAAGCGTTTTTTATTTCGCAAAGCTGTTATTAGTATTATTTAATTATTGAGGAGGGAACATCTATTATAATGCGCCTGAGTTCATGGATAATGGTACACAGAGACTTGGCTGGGAAGATGTGCGTTTAAGTTCTTGTTGGATTGTAGAAGGATCTACAATTCAGGCATACAGACTTTTGTGGAGTGCCAAGATCTGTTGTGTATAGTAATGGATAGTTGTACGGCTTTGTGGATTTGCCTTCAAACTACATGATAGGCCATATTTTGATCGGAATTCTTCGGAAATCCCACCCTCGAAATCCATTCAGTAACTATAAATTAATACTTTCTAAAGCACTTATAGCAAGTTGACTTACTTCTGGCAATGAATTGCAATTTGGAGAAGTTAAGAAGGTAATAATTGTATCTAAGATATGCAGGTCATTCTATGTCCTAAAGACTAGGGCATATCTATTATGGTCTTTAGTTTGTTAATATCTAATCGATCAAGAAAGAAAATATTGAATCAAATCTGAGGCAATGTACCAATCCAAAGAATTTACATGGGTCATTCAATGTAAAATCAACCAAAAAAAAAGAAGAAATATTACTCGACCATCTCAGCTTTGGATAATTTTTGGCAAATAAGCTAAAATTCATGTGAAAATCGAGTGTGCGAAATTTGTCAAGTTTCAATCAATATTATCAATTACTGTAGTTCAGTTTTCTTTTGTATGCCTATTTAAATCATAAAATAGGTTTAAGATATTAACATGTATGAAAAATTGACCAAATTTCCGGAAAAAAAGTAACCTATCTTTGAGACACCACCCTGAGAGCTATGTTAAAAAAGCCAATAAGATTTTTGATACTGTGATACTTCTACATGTGTAGATGAATTGCCAAAGTATATTTTCATATTAGTAGGGCATTTTTTTTATTCACTATCAAGTAAAAGCCACTGAATTTCAGATTTAAAAAAAAATACAAATAAATGAAAATTGAGGTTATAAGACATTTAAATATTTTATTTTTGACTTAATATTTGAATTCTCACACTTAAAAATAGTTGAGTACCAAATTTCAAGAAGTAAGCTCTTATGGATAAAAAAAATATACATGAAATAGTAGCGTGCGGTAATAAGACGTCAAAGCAACACTGAAAATTTTAGTTAAAAAAGGCACTGGGACAAGTATCTATATCTCATGAACAATTAAACATTATATCCTCCAATTTGGCACACTTAATTTACTTATGAATTTGAGCTTGTCTTCCAAAAATTATTCAAATATAAGAGGGTCGAGTAACTTTTTTTTTGTTGTGGCTGATCTGACATGGAATGACCCATGCCGCATTTTCCTCGCTAATTCCTTGGAGAAATTCCTCAGATTTGATTCGATATTTTATTTCTTGATCGGTTAGATATTATGATAAACTAAAGGCCATAGTATATAGATTCTGGAAAAGAAAGGAGAAACGTCTATCGAGTCTTTCTTCTTCTGAATGTTTATAAATTATGTTTTTAATTTTAGATGAGAACGTGTATGTTTCTCAGTTATTGTTTTTATATGAATTTTTTTATTTAATTAAAATTTATAACCTGTATGTGTTCGCTTTACTCTCTCGTTAAGTAAAGATATTTAGCAATCGTTCGTGAAAATTGTTTTTCAAATATGTTTCTAAGATATACAGGGTGCAGCTAAAATATCTTAACACTTTCGATCTAGAACTTTATGAAGATGTCCTTCAGCAATCATTGTAATAGGATATGTCAAGGCCTTGCACACATTGCGGATATAGTCCTCACTCATCCCATCCCAGTGCTGGTTGACGGTGTCCTTGAGGTTATTAATATTTGGGTAACACACGGTGTAGGCCTTGGACTCAACATACAGTAAAAAAGTGAAGTCTAAAGTTCTTGGCGTGCTCCCGCATCGACTTCAAAGGGTTGACCTAGGCAGTCTCCTTGACTTCTTTCAGATTCAATTTCATTCGCCTAACCGACCCAAGCTTCCTGCCCACCATCTGTACCATCATAACGGGATAGACGGTTGACTTGGAGATCCCCAACTACTTTGCGATCAGCTTCAGTTTCTTCCCAGCGTCCAAAAGTGAACGGACCAGAATTCGTTGTTCATGTTCAAATGGCATTTCCTTGGCTTCTAGGACATTTAGGAAGATCTAGTTATTACTGTTTAATTCATTTTTAGTTTATTTTTAGTATTTCACCGGAACAATTTTAGCGCATTCACGAAAACCTTGATTTATGTTGCAAAAACGAAGTGTAAAGACTTTTTCACTGCACTTGGTACAAATAATATAGTGGACTATAAGCAATTAGCTGCTTTATTTGCAAGGATACCATATTTTCCATTATCGATACAAAAACAAAGCTAATCATGAAAATCTGGCCATTTTACAGAAACTTTTGGTACTGAGATATTTTATTAAGTCTGTATTATGTTCGTCATCAAGTGATATTCAAAACAAAGATAACTATATTTTTATTTTTAAAACCATCTAATGAAGTTTCTTAAAAATTATTTTGAAAATGTATTCATATCAATTAAATATATCTACTCCAAGTTATCAACATGGTTTATTATCCGATCTATCACGTCAATGAAAACGCTGCAATAATAAAATCACCGATGTTTGGCAGGTACTTTTCTGGTGCCAAAACTTTCTCTACAATTCCAAGCTCTAAAATTTACTGTTTACGATACTTCAATAAATCATATTTTCAAGACATTTTCTAATTTAAATAACAATATCAATTTTACTTGCTACATTTCTATAAATCTCCCATGTGTATGTAGATGTATTCTCGTATAAATAAAGATAACAACATATATACTCAATCCAGTTGAAGGTATATTAAAACTATATTAATGACTGCCTGTGCATTAGTTCCAGATTGTCAAAAAAAAACCCAAATCCGTTCCACTTTTAATGAAGGCTCATAAGGTAGCCTAATTTAATCTAGCACAGAGAGGGTTTAAAAAAGAAAAAAAGATATTGATGTATATAAGTGATGTACCCTATATGTGGATAAAAAAATGGAGCAACAACTAACATGTTTTTTCAGTCAAATAACTCAATGAATCTTAAAAAAACATGAAGGCCGTGAAGGAATCATAATTATCTTATTTAAAGGTAGTTATTCCTCTATAAGTAGTTTATACTAGTGATGAAAATTGTGAATATTTTCCGCATGTCAAAAAAATAAATATGAAAATTAACACGGCAACCCATACAATTTGAAGAGAGAAGCTTATCTGTCATAAACGTTTCATTAGATCAGGTGTGGCTAGGGCAGAAAGAAATAAAGAAGGACATGGGAAATTTTTTTTGATGTCTCTCCTGAATTCTACTCTGATTCTAACAAAGACTTACAATTTTAAGTCTGCAACAAACCGTCAAGATTACTATGTCTTTATGAGTACACACAAATGTTCATTAAGGGTTTGAATATAATTAAATGTAAATAAAAATGAAGGTTCACCACACAGCAGTTAAATAATAATGACAACAGCTGAGGAATAGGAAATAAATTCTTCTGATTACCAATTCCAAAAAAAAGAAACGAGCCATAAAATACACAGGATTTTCTTTACGTGGCGTAACCATTATAAAAATGATTGGGAGGAGAGCAGCTTAATTGTCATGTCGTTTAATTAGATCAACAGCAAGCAGCTGTTAGATGAAGGAAATAATACCCATGGTTTATGGTTATATTCTTAAAAATATCTTCATTTATCGAACTGAAATCGCAATCTCTTTCCGTACTTACTGGCTCTGAGTTTTCAGACAGGAGTTGTTCCAACTTTGTGGGGTCCTTGACAGTTCCCCAGAAATAGAAGAAGTTGAACATTTTATCAGTGGAACAGCCGGAGAAACCATCCAACTTCCGAGTATAAACTACGTACTTCTTCCCATACCTTAGCAGGATCCCCAAAAACCTCAACAGATGTAAAATTTAAGCGGGATAATTTATTTTTCCTGAGCAAATTTTCTATGTTTTTACAGGATATCTTCCCCTTTATATTAAGATACACTATTTTTCTTCTATGTATAACCATGGCTCCTTAACTTTCATGTTATGATGTTAAAACTCCCACTTCGAGATTGTATCTACATTTTTGTCAAGCATTTTTTCTAACAGACTAGTCATTTTTTACCTTTCTAATTCAGCTTCTTTACCACGTCGTATAAATATCTTTTTTGTACTTGAATCGATGTTTTTTAATGTTTCCTACGGTAAAATATTTCCTGAATCTTACTTCAGTTTATTTTCGCATATAGTTTAATATATTTCATCGCAAGTTTCTTTCAAAAGTCCAGGAGTGACACATTTAGGTTCCATAACAAGCTTCTTGGTTTACATGGATTCATGAAAGCAGAAATTAACAGGCAATGAATAGAGATGAATAAATGCAGAACGAGAAATTCTGCCTAAACGTTTGACACCCAAACAGTAGCAAGAAGGTAGTCGTAGTCAATCATGTATATATTTACCTAACTTTGTTTTTCTTTAAAATGTAATTTAAGGTAATACTTCGTTTGGTCAGATCTAATTCACGAAGTTTTTTTCTTGATTAATTCTTCTAATTCCCTTGCATTGATTTAATTGTTTAACCCTCTGTATTCCCTTGCATCTCCCTCGGCTTTACCATAATATTAAGATATCCAGCCGCAAGACATTCGCCAACGTGAGTCGATAAGTATTTTTAAATCATTCGAGAACCAGCACCTACAATCATAATTAATTCTGTAGATGGCATATAAAGTTGTTCTTATTCCAAGAAAGTGCAAATCTATTTATTCTTTCAATTGAGTTTACAGTATATGTCAACAGACTAGACATAATTGGTGCAATTTTATTTTTTAAATCCGTACCCTTCTCAATGCTATATGTTGATCCTCTTTTTGATGGTGTTCAGTTTTTTTTTTTAATGTATCCTAAATTTGCCTAAGGGGGCTCCTTATAACATCTAGCACGGAGCAAAGTTGGTACGCATCCCTTGAATCACCTTGGGTCGCATTCCTTTATGGTGAGGGGGGAGTTAAATAACTACCTTAAGGGTTTTGTTTAGATAGGAATGACACAGCAATTTTTAATTGGTTTTTCATCAAAAGGAGTTCATTTCAATCATAAATAATAAAACATTTCATATACAAACAAGTGTATTTGGTTCTTAGAGGTTTTGTCCAACAACTCAGTAAAGTTGATACAAAATCAATATTGCAGCTGAACTAACCTTATAGAAAACACTTCGAACAACAAATATAATTTTGATAAAAATATAAATAATTTGAGATGTCATATAAATAAACTATTTTTGAATTCTATTGACTTTTTTTTCACTGTAACATATAAATAACAAACTGTATAAATTAATATTAATTACCTCACTTATTGCCTTAATAATTTTCCAATCTTCTCTAGCCATGCCTGGAGGAAGAAGTGCTGGTAGTGTTTGCTGTGCCCTGCCCTCCATATTGACGTACGTTGCTTGTTTTTCAGTATAAGCTGCTCCAGGTAATATACAATCCGCTATGTCTGCTCCATCATCTCCGTGATGACCTAGATAAACTACGAAGCATTCTTTTAACAATTTTGTTCGATCAACGAGTCTTGTATCGGCACCAACAAGGAATAATACATTTAGCTCATTTAAAACTGCAGTTGAAGAGCATGACTCATAGCCAATATCCAATGCACCTACCTGGAACACAGAAGATTAAACTATAATCGTACTTAATCTATATTTATACCTGACTTGCAACCCTATGAATAACGTTCATAACTTTCCATTCATCCTGACATTTAGACATCACTTTTGTCCATTGAGCTAACTTATGAGCTAACCCATATATAAATCCGTTTTCATCACGTTGAAGACATTCTGATCCAATCATAACAATTGGATTTTTTGCTGAAGTTAATTTTTGATTAAATTGATGATTACCATGGGCAAGTTGGTAAAGAACTTCAATATCGTCACCTAAATGCTGGACAGACAAATATTATGTCAAAACCACCCGCAAAATAACGACTCACTTCATAATTGTAAGTCAAGTCCATTTTAGGGCCCAACACTCCAACACTGAGATCATTATGAATCCATGATTTACGTATCCGAGCATTAAGAATTGGTGCTTCATATCGAGGATTACTACCAATCAACAGAATTAAATCTGCACTTTCGATCTTGGATATAGATGAATTAAGAAGATAGTTTGAGCGGAAGTCCGTTCCTGATCCGTTCATAGGAAAAATTTCTTCAGTAAACAAGTTTTCCGATCCCAAACCGTGCAATAAATCCCTTAAAACCACCAAACTCTTGAAAAGAACATATACAAAATATATATTTTTTTTTCTACATCAGCCTTGTTCTGTAAAATTTTAGCGTACTATGTTAAACCAATGCCATGAACTTTAATGAAATGAGAGGGGGGTGTCTACATGATTATATATATACTAGTTATACTATTATTATTCCTTTTTTTCTTGGGGGAGAGGACTTGTTTTTTTAATTTTATTTAAGAAAAACTAAAAAAAAATTTTTTTAATTTTTTCCACAAATCCACACCTATTCAAAAAAAAATTAAAGGTCCATAGCTATTACCTTTTGCTATTAGTTTTGGTTTATGAAGGCATTTACTATGAAATTTAATGAAATAGGTTCCTGGCCCATTAAAATACTTCAAGTGGAAATGCAACTCATTATATATTAAGGTTCTAGGACAATTGGCCGAAAACATTTTCCCTCTTCCTTTGTTATGCTTGTTCCTTTATCCATGAATATTTTCAAATATAAGCCGTCCATTGTGTAGAACGATAGTTGATAACGGATATATTACGCATATTATCTATTAGCATTTTTGTCCATTCGATTATCGATCAATGTCGTATGTTTATTATTGAATTTATTTAAAGTACTACACTAATAAAAGAGTCTAACTACATGCTACTGTGTTGTGTTCATATATATAATCATCAATAATGAATATACCTAATTAATAAAAAAATATTTGGAAAAGAACATAAATTAATTTTCTTATTTGACATATATAGCATATGAACAATAACAATCGGGCATTTTATAATACAATGTTTTTAAATTAAAATAATATATACAATCCTATATATCAATACAGTATTTATTAAATATTATGTTTCGGTCAAACGTCCCATATAATCCTTCGGCAAAAATATTTTCGGCAAATTGTCCACTCACGATATTTACAGGTTGGTTTTAGATCTGAATCTCAATAGGAAATTAATCTTGTTTAGGAGAAAAAAAGATTCAAGAAAATAAATATCTAACTCTTTAGCAAAGTTAGTATATATCTATTGCATAAGATTAAAAAATATTTCTTGTCTTGAGTTTAATTTCTTTTAAAAAACAAAGATTTTTATTAGTAAACCGAATATTACTACCAGATAGTACATCTCAGGCTAAAAATATAAGGGTTTTAGACATGTCTTGGATTTACCGACATAAACACAACAAAGGAACGTCCACAGGGGATAAGCTGGAGTGACTATATTCCCCTTCCAAATAAAATAATTTTTGCTTAATACTAGAATTATTTTTGGTAAACAATAGATTTTTGAATTTTTTTTCTACGAAATTTAGGATTAGAAAATTAATTTTAGAAGTTTTTTTTCTAAAAAATTGATTTTTTTTTGTGTGTGTGAATAGCGATGGATTTTTCAAAAAAAAAAAAAAATTCAAAAAAAAAAAATATATATATATATAATCCTGTGTACGCCCTTGCAACAGTAGTTTCTACTGAGTAGAGTTGCAAGAAATATAGAGATAGTTGATTTTAAGGAAATAATAAAAAGTAGTTGGTACAAGTATCATTTTTAACAGATTTTTATTTATTGTCAATAACAAGAACCTCAGAGAAAAAAAAGAGTAAGTAGATAGTAGTTCCGGCTATGCCGACTCATCTAAACAAAACTAGGAACCATACTAGTCAGCATAAAAAGAACGATTGAGGATGATGTCATAATAATCTTCGAAATAGGAAATAATCACAGAAAAAAATCTATATTTTACAGCTCAAAAAATACACTTAAAAAAAAAGATAATTAACCAAAAAAGAATTCCGATAATTTGCACATCTCTATGGATGTACCAAAGGGAAGCACTTAAGGAGGGTTACCACATCAATGAAGTATATATGAATATACTTATGTAAATTTGGAATGGACCAATAGAGGATGTAATACTAAAAACTTTGCATATAATAATCTTTAAACCTAAACAATTTTTCAAAATCAAGAGGTTCTGTGATTAAAAATAAACCCTGTCTGGAGAGGAAATGCGATCAAAAAATAAATTTTTGAAGAAAATGAATACCCAAGCGCTTCAAAAATTTATTAATTACGACAACATACTTTATCCAAAAATGGAGATGCTCCAATTCTGACATATTGGCGATGACGATAGGATGAAAACCTATCCTAAGAAGAGAACCAAACCAAATCTAAGCTTCATACGAGAGTAGAGTCGACTCCTTCCATCTGTAGGAATATATCTATCTAAATAAAATAACGATGAATACATTTAAGAATTGAAACTATGCCGAGATCCTTTCACTTTTATATTCAGATATAAGGAAGGCTCTGGATGGGAAATGTCTAACTTTATGATCCATCTCAAGAGATATTCGAATTCGAATTGCATATCCCACGCGGGACGACGGTATGAGGAAAACAACTAGACCTCATGAGAGTAAAGCAGACTCCCCCCTGGGAAAGGAGATACAGGATTGAAACAATGTAGAGATCCTTTCACGATGAGTAGATATCATAGAAAATGGGATCACTCAAAAATTACGAAATCGAAAAAAATTCCTTGGAGATGCATATTTCTTTAAGTAAACAAAAAATAAGCTTTATAATAATATAAGCTACGGTAATTTATGGTTAACAATATGAATAAAAAATAAATAAAAAAAGTAAGTAAAAATATAAGTATAAAAAAGGAAATATATCCATTTCAGAGCAAGATACAAAACCAATAACAACACTTTTGTAATCACAAAAACACTTTCAAATAAGTTTAATTAATCGTATTTTTAATTTGGTGATTGCTTTAAGGGTAAAAAAATGACTGGGCACGAATAGCCCCGAATGACTAAAATCCCAAATATTTCAGAAATCAAGAACAATAGATAACAAAAGTGCATCGGACATACATATTTAGTTCTAATCAATCGTGAATATATACAGTCATGTAATCACGGTTTTATTTTGTTTATTGTTTTGGAGAGGGGGGATATAGCCGGAGTGACTACGGAGGACTCGATATTTTTACATAGATAATATTAGTAGAGAAAAAATTATTTACGGGTCCAGCCCCCCCTACCTGTGATAACGGCCCTGATACTAAAAATGATTTTATTAAAATTTCTTCTAATGCTATTATTTCTGATTGCATTAAGATTTTTCCATTTCTCGTGATCTTAATCCTTGGTAATTATTACCTGTAAGGAATGTTGGACGGAGAGAATACTCAGTAAGAAACAATATTATTTGCATTTATTTTAATATTTTTATTTTGTCACATATCCAAAAATGCGACTTCGGATAAATAATATCCTATTAATCCAAAGAATTGTATTATCTGCAATTAATTTATTTGTGTGAAGATCCTAGTTGTTTGCTAGTGTAATATTCCAATAGGGCAACACAATTTATAAATATCTGATATTAAAAAGAAATAACATTGAGTAACTGATATTATTTATATAATCAATGGCTGTACAGTATTGGCAATTTACCTACAAGGTTACTATTGATCTTGTATACCTGTATGTTTTTCTTATGACCATAAATTCTTTGGTATAGAATAGAGCATAAAGCTTCTTATTTTGTCTTCATCTCAACAAAGCACTAAACAGCCAGGGTTCCATTTGGAGTTTCGTTAGATTTGATTTGAAGAACAATAACTTAAATAATATTTGACTGTATTCCCATGCTGTTTTAAAACTTGGGATCCACCGTTTGAGAGTTGTTACACTAGGAACCAGAAGTAAAACATTGGACTGAATCTAACGGTAGGCTTTTGAGGAAAGATACTTTATTATATTGAGTCAAGTTATAGAATGAGTGGATCTTTTCTGGTAATAGAACCCCTACTTATTTGTATAATTCGGGATACAAATGCTTGATAAGATGCGTTAACCTTTTCTATCATAAGTGCTTGAGTTAATTTTACATGGGTTTATGATTATTTGTCAAATGTACCCAAACATATTTCAAAATGTTCCACAATCTTGCTTCTTCTCTTGTTCCTTGGAGCTTGTTCAAATTCTTCTCCAAGTATGATACTTCTATAAGGGATAGCATCTTCTTTCAATTTTCTTTTTAGAAGTAGTCCTAGCAATTCCCCTTTTAAATCCCTTTATAAGCATTTTCACCCAAAAATGATTCTCACAAATTCAAGGGTATGTTTCTAAGGGGTCCTTTCGATGACAAGCATTTTCACATTTTTTCTCCTTGACAGACCCTTCGGAAAATGATGATGAATTATGTTGTTAGGAGAATCACAAATAGGAAGTTCACAACTGATAGTTACATTGTGCGAATACATTATACTTTTCGTAGTCAAATTTCGAAATAATAATTTCATTTATATAATATAAAAATTCTTAAATGTAAATTATGTATGATTAAGGGTGATAATTTTGGTAAGAATAGAAAAGCGTGCGAGGAGAAGAGAAGAAATACTTATGGCATCATTGATTAAATAATATACATCTTCTTCAATCAATGAAGAACGTTATCATTCCCGCCTTCATTATTCAATATTAATATAATATTAGATGGTGATAGTCGATAGAGAACTGAATAAAATGCCTAAAATAACGTCGCCTTCTATCTGGATTTATGAAAATGGAGACCCAGGAATTTGGAAAATACTTACCGGATGAGAAACAGATGGTTTGTCGATATAAATGAGACTTTATTCCCCTGTCTAGAATAACACGCCCCTCATTATCCTCATCTCATATCAAGAGCATGTATATTTATCTAAAAAATCAAGTTAATGATGAATACATCGAGTCAGACTTTAACTCTGATCTCACAAAGATGCTTATTGCTTGTAATATAACCTTATCCATTGCTAATCATCTACGTTCAAAAAATTTATGGACAAATATACGGGTAAACCTATCCCTTCCCAAGGAACCATCATTAAATTAATGGAGGATGTTGGTACTGATGTCATTTATAGAAATACATATAAAAATGTTTTGAGTCATCCACACCAAATGACGATCAAGTTATCAGTAAAAAGTATTTACTAATATCGAAATGGAACTCTGAATTTTGTACTATCTCACAGTAAGTATTCAATGTTTTTTAAATCTAACCATAAAATATGATTCTATTTTAGCTAAACATATCAAGGAGTATGATACACAACTCATTAAATGGCAAAAACAACTACTAAAATGGTCACAACAACGGGGGTAGTAGCTTTGTATGGTTTGCAACTACTTTGTCTGAGACTAGTTTTTTTCGCTGAAAGACTTGGGTATGATCATTAGGTTTTCCAATATTACATAGTCAATAAATATTACTTTTTTATCACTTAAGGCTTAGCTATGGTTGATAGGTTCCAAGAAATAGTGTTCAGAAAACTCATAAAAGGCAGAATTAACTGTTTAAATGGTCACAACAATGGGGGTAGTTACATTGGGTGTTGCATTATAATTAACAATTATGTATATCCTTCATGATAATAGTACTTTGTTATATAAGCATAAATAACAGGGAAGAAATCTTTTTTTGATGCTCTTAATAAGGAGTAATATCGCCGGACATTACTACATAATTAGGTTTTGCTCTAAATCTTTAAGATGGACTTATTTCTAACATTTTTTTTATTAGTTTATTTATTGTCTAATTTTATGATTTTGACATTTACTTTATTATTAATAATTAGTAAGATCTCATCGGTAGAGATATATCTATCCTGTGCACAATTGTATATAGCAACTTCCACATGAAGAATTGATTATCTTTTTGATTAAACTCCACGTCTCGCTTGTGTCTTGCAACCTAAAGTTATGCCATATTTAACTGGATTCCGATGTCAGAACAAGAAAATATTATTTAGGTCAATCTATTATTTCAATATACTGTATATATAATTTATTGTTATTGGTTATATGATTCAAATTGTTTAATATTGTATATTTAACATAAATGTATGATGATTTATTTTTTAGTATGTAGATTGTATTTCATTTAAGCCTTCTTTTTTAAACTTGGAACTTCAAATATATTTCGAAATACTCTACTTTTTCGTTTCATTAGCTATTATTCTGATAATAAGGTTCATAATGAATTACAATTTCATGGAGTGTGACGTTTTCAAATCTACTGCACCGGATAAAAAACGTCGAAGTCAATTATACGTAGTATATCTTTATTAAACATTTTGCTAATAAATACATTTGTTATACCCTCAAAAATCATAATAAAGTAGGCAGATGATAATCACATCAGTATTTTAAACAATGATACCATATGTCTTTTTCCTCCCCTTCTCCTTGCACGCGTTTTTCTCTACAATATGATCAACTTTATGTATGATATAAAACACCAAACACTCTGTCTTGGCCCAGAACGTAGTCCCAGTTCTTAATTATGGCCTTATGTGAATTTACCTTTGGTGCCCTTTCTATTCTCTATGACGTCAAAATCTCGTTGTCTTGCCCAGAAGTCGTTACGATACATCAAATTGAAATTTTTTGCCAAGTACGATTACGTGATGGTCTATTAACCTTGATCTGACCTAGGAAAAATCTTCGAAATCAATATACATTTCCTTCTCTAGGAGTGACCGGAAATGAAATCTACACACAATGATTACAAAAGAATATCTGCTCTCGAACGTGCAATCCCCTATACAATGTTGCTTGATGGTATTAAATTAAAAATAAAATGATAAATTAAAAAAAAAATATTCTGTAATATTGAGACATAATCCAAGGATAATGAATAAATTGTTTATTCATGGCAATAACAAAAAAATATATTTACCATTCCATATTCAATGTTAGTATTACTTGGTTCACTGATTACCAATCTGTAATAAGTTTTTTTCGTATCAAACTGATTTTGGATTTGAATTTTTGATTATTACCTTTTTTTAGATTTGAGTAAGAAATAAATAATCCAAATGGTCTATTCATAGTAAATTTTTTTTTAAATATGTGCTTATATTTGAAATGCTGTCGTCCAATACTACGAAACGTCAATTTTATATTTAATAACCATAAATGATGTCAAAATTATGCAAATAAGATTTATTTGCATTTTGGGCTCTTAATTATATTGTCAACCTTTATTTGTATTTTTCTTCCCATTTTTACTTCAAAAAATATTCAGTTATTAGAGTAAAGGGAGGATTGAGTGCAAGTATTAGAGGAGGAAGAGAAAAAGAGTAAAGGGAGGATTGAGTGCAAGTATTAGAGGAGGAAGAGAAAAAGAGTAAAGGATCAATACATGGGTACCACGAATTAAAAAAGGAGAAGTACTCGGATATTTAAAAATATATTATATCAATTTTTTACAATCCGTTTTTTCTCTAGAAATATAAACGGGTAGCAGACTTATTTTCAATATATTTACATTCATTCGAAGAGAAGGACAATCTTCTTAAATTGAACATGCCTAAGATAATGGACCCCTCAGTGGTCATTAAGGAACTTAGTGGCACCAAAGGTTAATAGAAATACAAGGTTATACCCCGACTGATGCTTGACTTCCAATACGCATTATAATATTGAAGTTATAGTGTATGAACGGTGTTTTTTTTCAAAATCTGTCTTTCTTGCCCCGCAGTCAGTATTATGTACCAAATTGAAAATTCTAGAAATAGTGACGGTATAGACTATGATTGCTTGTAGTTTTTCTCCAAATCTGCATTTCTCGGCCAACAGTTGGTACTACGCATCCAATTGAAAATTCTAGCAAGCCCGATTACATGATGGCCTAACCTTGTATTTCTATTAACCTTGAGTGGGACCAAGATTTGGACTTATGCGCCTCAAATAAAGCTATACAAGCTCTGCAACTTAAGCGCTAAAGCCAACAGGAAGGGTGTCCTAGAACAGCATGTACAGTATACCAGACACAAAAATAATGTAGATTTAAACAAGGGATACAAAAGCTAAATAGAAGTGGCGTCATCAATACTGACCTAGAGAAGGCCTTGGTCTCTGCTAATATCACCCTACCCAAGATCAACAACAGGGAGTTCAAAGACTTCTTGGAGAAGTATTCTAAGAACACGATGCCTAGCAGCAACACCATGGCAAGGACAATGGAGAAAACAAGGAAGGAGGTAATGGGCAAAATAAAGAAAAAACTTAAGGATAAGTTATTGTGTATCCCCATTCATGAAACCACTGATAGTCTGGGTAAGGTATTGTGTGTAGTGCTGGCAGGACCTTACGACGCTGCAAACCTAGAGAGGCCATACTTGTTCAACGTGGTTAATCTAGACACCACTTACAACCGCACTGTGCAGCAGTGCATCAACTCTTCTGTTTGAGCTCCTTGGAACCAATATAAACTACAATAAGGTGCTACTGCTACTGCACATAGACGGAACTCCTTACTGTGTCAAGGCGGAAAAAGTTATGAGGATGAATTACATATCGTACTTAATCTGCATACATTTCCTTCGTTCACCCTCGGCCTCAACCGTGTTGCCGAATTAGTAAGTTACATTTTTCCAAATGTGGGTAAACTCATTCCCGAAGTTAAAAGATTTTCAGTAAGTGTGCCCACAGCAAGTAGGAGTTTGATGCCTCTTGCAATGTTCCTGCCCCTCCAAAGACAGTTGTTACAAGGTGGGGAACATGGCTCGAAGCAGCCTTCTACGATTACAAATTTAACGTGTCATCAAAGAGTTTGTCTAGCGAATGGCTGACGACAACAGCAGAGCCATCGATGAGCCTAAGAAAACTGATGGACGATGCTTCTCTTGCCCAAGACCTTTCCTTTACTCAAAGCGATTTTCGAAGGACTTAAAGTGAGCAGCAATCAGCTGGAAGAAAGGTTACATCATATACAGACCTAGTCCATCTTTGAGAATGTCAGTGAGAGCCTGACCATCCCCAAGTTTGCTCATAAGCTAGAGGAGATATTGAAAAACAAAAAACCATCACATGAGATGATAAGTCTTATTGGCTCAGAGCACCCAAGCGAGCATGTTACTGGCATAAATGAGGATTCAAACACCATAGAAGGCTTCAACTGCATCCCCATCACATCCATGGACTATGAGAGAGCTTCTAGTGTTTTATAAAATATCCTCACTAGTAAGAAGAATAGACTGACGGAGGACCGGATGATAATTCAATGGAACAAAGACCTGCTTGATTTAGAAATTTTAATTATATATTTTTTTTTTACCAGATTTATTTACATTTTTTAACTTTTTCTGCATTTTATTTGCATTTTTGAGTTTTTTATTTAGCTAAATTTTTGGGCATTATATGGACATCACTACTTATCACTATATTATAAGGCTTTGTTTCAAATTAATAAAACCTTGGGTTTTCAATTGTTTTTACGCCAAAGGAGTATATTTGGTTTTATTAGGTATAATTCATTTTATTTTAAGTTTTTCTAACCATAAATTTATCGTGGTGGATTTTGTTATTCTAAGAAATAATTATTTATATTACACAAAAAGGGGAAAAAATGAACACAAGATAAATATTGGATCTTTTTATTCCTTTTTTATTAAATATAACCTTTTATTGATTTTTTTCTCAATGAAAATAAAAACAAGCCAATATTGCACCTAAACTAGACCTCTTAGAACCAACTACTCTCCTATAAATAAGGTTTTAATTATTTACACTTCAAATGAGCCCCTCCTTTGGCATAAAACAATTCAAACTCAGACGGGGTATTCATTTCCAAACGAAGACCTTAAACACAGTGGCTGTGTAACCTTTAAATTGCATTTTCACATAATTGTATATAAAATATAAGCACACATTTCAAAGGAACATAATATTTTTTATGAAAAATTTAAGATTTTTTTCTTACAAAAAATTGGTATCAATCGTTCAAGAGGGCAAAAATAATCAAACCAATTACAGATTCGTAAGCAGGGTGTCAAGTACTGCTAGAATTGAAAATGGATAATTTTTGAAAAAGTAAAATTTTGTTGTCTTGTTTTAACCGTGGGAAAAAATGTCAACATACCTCAGCATCAACCATATCGCCAACAAGTGTTGCAATACTTTCCGCTGAATATGAATTGAAGGCCTTAGCAACAGTATAGATTGCCTCTTCCCACGAACACTTCTCCAGATCTCCTTTATTATTTCTAATCATGGGATGCGTTAATCTCTGCCTCTTAAGTCCGTCACATGCAAACCTTGACTTATCAGATATCCACTCTTCATTGATATCTTCATTCATTCTAGGCATAATTCTTAGTACCTCTCCCGTGCGATGTGTAATTGTAATATTGCAACCAACAGCATCATGAACATCTATACTTTCTGTTTTCCTCGTTTCCCATGGACGGGCCATAAAAGCATAAGGCTTTGATGTCAATGCACCAACCGGACATAAGTCAATAATGTTACCGCTTAATTCAGTCGTCAACCCTTTCGTCACATAGGTACTTATTTGCATATTATTACCTCTACCAGTGGTTCCCAGATCATCGCAACCAGCGACTTCAGAAGCAAAACGGACACAACGTGTACAGTGTATACAACGCGTCATAACAGTTTTAATCAAAGGTCCAAGATTTTTGTCTTCCACAGCTCGCTTACCAGATATAATACTGTCAGTGAATCGAGAACGGTCAGAACCGAAAGCCATACTTTGATCTTGAAGATCACATTCCCCACCTATTTGCAAAGATAAGGAAGTAATATGAATTTTAGTACAGTCTATGTTTAAAAACCATTATTATTTATAAATAATACCCTGAGGGTCGAATGTAGTTAAGGAAAAAATTTTACATTAGAGATTTATTTTTAAATTAAATATATGTATTAAACTTAACCGTAATGACAAAAGTTCGGAATTTGGTATCTCAGGATATTTATTATTTTGCATTTTCTTCATCGTAACAAGAAAATAACATTCATTAATCCAAAAAGAGTCTCTTCATCGACGCATTTCGATTTAAAAATATGTAAAATACCGAAAAAAATGATTTTTTTCATGTTTTCCTTTAAAATTGATAAGCTTAATAAAATTATCCCATAATTTAGTCAAAGCTCTGAAGAAAGGTCTTGGTGAAACAAAGGAGGTTATTGCAGGGTCTAGAATTTGGAACCCACAAATTTATTCCAGCTTCTAATATGAAAGCTCTGTCCTTTTTAAATTTCACCTTTTTTTTTTTGTTAATTTGTAATTTATCATAAAAATGTGAGTTTTTAAAGATGTATTCGATTCAATTTAATTACTATATGCTAAAAACAGAAGATATATATATTCAATGCCATCCAATATATGAAAACTAATTATATATTCAGAAATTGGCTTTATCTACGGCACAAATTTACATCTGTAGTATTTTAGTGGAATCGAATCCATATCAAAAAACTTATTTCATAAGTTCATAATATATTACAAATTGACGTGTTTTTTTGTTTGTCTTTTTGTGTGAAATTGAAAATGGACGTGTTTGATTTTTTGAGGTCAAAATATTGATCGTGTGACTTTATGAGTAAAAACTCACATTGCGGGCATATCAATAAATTACAACAAAAGAATAAAATAATTATCTATTAAATTGTTTTTAAAGTAGATCGATATCCTCAAAAATATTCTAAATACAACCATTTAAAAATAGGGGAAGGTGGCGTCAAAACCAAAACTTTAAAAGCCTCCAATTCCTGAACCAGAGGACAAAAATGTTTAAATTTGAAAAATTCGAATATGATGGTGTTTTAGAGTGATTTGTTTGGCTTGGAATGACCCGTTCTGATAAATCCACATCAAATCATCCAGGACATGTCACAAAACCTTTGATTTTCTTGAAAATCGTAGCAGTTAGCTTTTTATGAAAATTAGATGATCCTGAAAATTTGAGCTTCTAACTCTCAGTGGTTCTCCAGATATTACATTTTTAATAATCAGCCGTTTCGATAATCCTGTTGAAAACTGTAACATTTAAAATGACCTTTTTGATCATATAATCTGTTTTATGGTACAATATACCTGAAATTCGGACTAAACAAGTTAAATGACACGAGGGATCTAAAAATTGTACTTATTTGGCTAAAACACTTTCCATTTTTTAGATATGACACTAATTCTTTTCCTTTTCTTCGTTCAATCCACATTTTGTCGAAAAAATTGATGTTGGAATAAATATCTGACCAAAACCTATTGTTAACATCCCTTCCTAAGTCCCTAAACTTCATTTTCACCGAATATTTGTTTTGGAAAACAATTTCTTCTTACAAAATTAATACGTTACATTTGGTCCAAAATTCGTAAATTCGAGGAAGAAAATAAACAATAATAAGCTCGCTTTAGGACACTCAAAAAAAATAAAAATAATAATAATGAAACTCGTTTTTGGACAAACAAATTATAATAATAATAAAGCTCGTTTTCCATGACAAAAATAATAAAATCGAATCAGAGGAGTCCTTTAAAAGTAATTTTCAATTATAAATCCAAAACAATGAATAATGATAAGAGGAGAAATGCAATGTTGGAAAAATGTTCAAGCAGCAGTGCCATAAATTGGACTTCAGTAGAACTAAAGGGATACTCAGTATGACACATCTCCATCCAAACGTTCGTCGTGAGGAGTTGTTTTGAAGAGCTGGTTTAGTGAAGAATCGAGAAAAACCTCAACACAATCTGCAAACATCACAAATATTTCTTTTGCGATAACTACGTGAAGAAACAGAAAAAATGTTGTAATTCTTTGTCCAAACACAAACGAAAAGTTGCTGGTGACCTTGTGATCTTGCTGGAAATGGCACAGTTGTTTGAAGAAAAGGGTCACAACGTCGTGCCAGGACAAAAGTTTTGTCGTACATGCATCAAACTTAACAAAACAATAACACAACCCGCAGAAATGTAAGTTACAGCTTTAGATACAAAAGAAAACTTAGATTTGGATTTCGTGAAACACCATGAAGGAAGTTCAATCTATCTCTGCAGGACGCTGGTGAATCTCCTATCCACTTAGATGCCATCCAACAACATGCTCTACTATCGGCAGCAAAAGTGAAATTAACCAAAGGGGTGGACAAGTTGCGAACGGATATCTCTAGTGTGTAGATGATCAGGATTTGCACTCCACTTCCGTGGCACAACAATTGATCGAGACAGTATTCCGAAAGCTGCAAAACTTGATAGTATCCACAATGCGATCAAAAATAAGTTGACTACAACTTCTTACACCGAGAAGGTCCAACTGTTTTATCAAGACAATGATTATAGTCGGCAATGCCCGGGGGGAAAAAAATTGGCTAAGTGTTGGTAAGAAACTATATGAACAGAAATGATTGGTGTAGTGCAACCTAAATGAACACCATATCGCCTTTAAGCACAATAATCCTGGGGTGAATATAGAATTGTCGAAGTTCTGTTTTTTGCAACCACAACGTGTGCATTATAGCTAAGGCAAGTGGGACAAACTCTGTCTGTATATGTACACCTCAACAGAATGCCAACGTTCTGGTGAACTGGGATTACCCTTTTAAGAATCTCATGGAGAAACTTGTGTGTAGTACAGACAATCGCATGTACATGATGCACAGATGTGCTCACTGCCCCAGTTCTGATGCCCTTCGTGAACTACTAGACAAAAAGCTGGAAAACTTCGATGCTAACGCAGAGTTCTACTATTCCTAATGGCGAACCACCTATCGAGCAACTCTTGCCCCCCTCATGACAACAAGTGATGAGTACAAACAATTGCTCATTGAATTTAGTGACGACCTGGCCAAATGTCAGGGTCAGTACGTCAGTATCTGAAATCTAGAAAGGAAATCCTGACTAGAACAGAAGCTTTGGTTCTTGGTGACTTCGCTGAGAAGTATAAATTTGTTGTCCAGGACGAAATCAAAGGATTCCATTGGAGTAAGATTTACTACACTCTTCATCCTATTGGCATCTACGTACTCGATGTTGGAAATCTGAAACATGATTCTTTGTGCTTCAACGACAGTACACACTTCACGACATTTGTATACGAAGTACAGACGATGATGAAACACTACATCAAAGACACATACCCCACATCAACAAGTTTCACTACTTTTCCGATGCTTGTGCAGGGGAGTACAAAAATTACAAAATCTTCATCAACCTTTGTCATCACAAACAGGACTACGGGATTGAAGCTGTCTGGACCTTCTTCACTACCATTCATAGTAAATCCCCTTGTAACAGAATCGGGGGATTTGTGAAGAGATATGTATCTAAGAGGTGTCTTCAGAGGCCACTCAAGAATAGGATTCTGGATTACAAGTCTGTTATTGAGGTTTGTAGGGAGGAATTCACCAACATCCGTTTCTATGACATCAGTGAAGAGTCTCTTTGTCTCTTTGAACGTTTTAACCTTGGTAGAACTGTCTCAGGAACACGAAGCATTCATCATTTTGTGCCAACATCAACTTCCATCATCACTCACAATTGGACTGGTCCAATTTGCACTTTTTTTGGACGTCATAGGCTTAAAATATGCATTTGGGTAAAAATAGATGAATGACAAATTTTGAACAATTTAAAAAAAATTTTAGAGGTCGCACAACGAACTTTATGTTTTGAAAATTGACGTGTTTTTCGAAAATTTTGTCTTCTTCTTTGGTTATCTTTCAATTATTAGAAGATATGATTAAATCTTTTTTTTAATTTGTTTTACATAATGAAATAACCTTTATAAAATATTTATACTATTTTGTTTTTAAATTAGTTTTTTTTTGGATTTTAAACGGAATACTAGTTAAGTACTTTTTTTAACCTATTACTCACAGCGCGCATTATCGATCTTCTTTTTTTTTTTTTTAATTAAACGGCAATATTGTCGAATCTTTACTTTTAAAAATTAACAATATTATGACAGGGACTTTGAACTTTCATTAAACTTTGCATAGTATTATTAATAAATAACTATGTCATTGGCTGTAAGAGTACTTTTGCATATTATCCTGTTAATCACACAACTATTTCATTTTTTATGGGTCATATTACGATTGAAAATATTAATAGCAGTTCAATTTAAACAAAAAATACTAAAGTAATGGCAGAATCGACAAGAAGTCAAACCAAAGATTTCTGGTTACTTAGACAGGAAGAGGCCCAAATAACTGGTACAAAGTTACCTTCAAGAAGGCAGGTTTCGCTTGTTTTTTTTTGTAGCACCATATATCATTGAAAAAAAATCATTCATGATAGTGCTTCAAAGTGATATTGGATGTTATATTTTTTGGGAAAAAGCTGGAATTCCTGTTCGTCCTAAACCTCATGCTATTATACAACTCAAAAAGCTTCATTGTGAGTGGCAGAAGCTAAAAAAGGATAAAAATTGTACATCTAAAACTCATCAATCGTATATATTTACCTTTGAGAGTAAACTATAAGATTTTTTTTGACATTGCACATAAAAATGCACTCATTCTCATCAAGAATCCAGAAGATAAAGAATTTTTTTTGGCGCAGAGAGAGAAAGGACGTCGCGGATATATAGGCGTAGAAGATAAAGTCCATTCTAAAAAAAGTAAGGAAAACAGCAAAGAGGCAAGATATAGAATCCAAAAGACTAAAAAAAAACGATAACATCCACTCAAAAAAAGAATTTATTGCTTACGACGATATTGACGTAGAAAGTACATAAGTAGATAGTGATAAGGATTATGAAGTGCATCACAGATCACATAAAAAAAGTCAAAAGTATTGTATGTCCTGAATTGGCTGGATCGATAGACAGAGCAAAGCTATCGGATAGAAATACAACCTTTTTACTTGTATCAACAGTTAAAAGTATCGGCAAAAGTATTCAGGATTTCAACATCAACAGATCATCGATACGGAGGAAAAGGATACATGAGAGAAAAAAATATATACAGTAACTTGAAAGACAATTTTGTCCTAAATCTCCCTATAACTTTGCATTGGGATGGCAAATTATGGAAGGACCTAACAAAGAGGAAAATGGTCGATCGTGTACCTGTAATTTTATCTGGATTCAGTACTAGTCAACTTCTGGGTGTTCCTAAGTTGGCCTCTGGAAATGGCGAGGCCCAGGCAAAAGATATTTATCAGTTACTAGAGGATTGGAATATCAAACATTTGGTGAGAGCTCTATGTTTTGATACAACAGCAAGCAACACTGGGAAAATCAATGGTGTATGTGCATTACTTATATAAAAATTGAAAAGAAACCTTATATACTTACCCTCTCGACATAATGTATTTGAATTGGTTTTAGCAAGTGTTTTCTCACTTTGTATGAGCCCTCATCTGGGCCTGATATTCAGGTTTTTAAAAGGTTTCAGTAGCAGTGGGAAAAAATCGACAAAACAGACTTTAAGACGGGCATGACTAATGATTTGAAAGTCATTTCAGATATTAATAATAGTATAATTGACTTTGCTAAGAGTCAACTCCATAGTTTTCAAATAAGAAATGACTATAAAGAGTTGTTAGATCTTGCTATTATTTTTCTTGGAGGTATTTATCCTCAAGGTATACACTTTATCACACCAGGAGCTATGCATCATGCTCGTTGGATGAGCAAGGCATTGTACACTCTCAAGATCTATTTTGTTTCGAGATCAATTCAAGCTCACTAAGGAAATTAAAGGAATTCGCAATATTTCTATTTTTATCTTGAAAATATATACCAGAGCTTGGTTCTGAGGCTCCTGATCTTCTCCACAGCATGATCTTGAATTTCTTTTAAGTTTGATATTTTTTGAATGTACAAATCTAGAAATTTTACAAGCTGCAACAAAAAAATTTCAAGGCATCTGTGGTATTTTAACGATCATAATATAACCTTGGCATTTTTTGACCCAAAAGTGTAATTTCTAGAAAAAAGAAATATGGCCAAAGCAATTAACATTTCGGAAAGGCCCATTAATCCATCAAATACACCAAAGCGAGCAATAATAAGCATGAAAAATATTGAGCTATTATCCTTATTAAATTTTATTTCAAAAAACACCATAAACTTTTTTACATATTTGTAAATAACAAATAATTTCCTTTAAACTGACCCTGAAACTTAGAATTCAAGTGATAAGGCTGCGATTATAAATCATTAACAACTTAATAGGTGTGAATGATTTGGCTGAAAGAGGAGTTGCTCTCATAAAAGAATTCAACTCTTTAATAACTACTGATGAAGAGCAGAAGCAATATTTATTACAAGTTGTCCAAGACCATCGAAAGAGATTTCCCAATTCGAAAGAAAGTACATTCAGTAGGAAAGATTATTAAATTTTTTTTTAATATCAACAACACTCATTGTATGTACCTAATATTTAGATTTGTCAATTTTTATCCTGATTGTTCACGAAAAAAATAGGAGATTATTTAAGAAAATACATTTTTGCATATTTTAAACGAATTCGATGACTTTCTGTAACAAAAGAGCTTATTGAAAAAACCTTTAATGAAGGTTCAAAGTCTTGCTGATATTATTGTTCGTTTTTAACAGTAAAAATTCGAAATATTGCCGTTTAATTAAAAAAATAATAACGATTGATTATGCGCGCTGTGAGTAATAGGTTAAAAAAAAGTCATTCACTACTATTCCGTTTAAAATCCAAAAAAGCTAATTTAAGAACAAAATAGTACAAATATTTTATGAAGGTTATTTCATTATGTAAAACAAATTATAATAAATATTTAATCAGATCTGCTAATTGTTGAAAGATAATAAAAGTAGAAGACAAAATTTTCGAAAAACACGTCAATTTTCAAAACTTTAAGTTCTTTGCACGACCTCTAAAACTTCTTTTAAATTGTTCTAAATTTGCCATTCATCTAATTTTACCCATATGCATATTCTAAGCCTATGCCGTCTCAACATTTCCAAAAAAAGTGCAAATTGGACCACTCTAACTGCATTGTTCAGTTTCAACACTACCCCGGAAGCAAGCGTCGTCAACCCAACTGTAGCATCATACATCGTATGCGTATACGACACTCACCGGTGGGTTGGATTGGTAGAGAGTGTTAGTGAGGAACAGGGTGATTTTGAAGTGAAATTCCTCCATCCACATGGTCCGAGAAGATTGTTTCACTGGCCAGCAAGTGTTGAATTTATGCTTTGTTCCATATACCAATATTATATGCTCCATTTCCCCTCCTACCATGTCTACTTTCACTGCCCGTTACTACAAGATCTCTGACAAAGATTATGAAAATACTGTTTGTACATTTGAAAGATTCCATCAATAAACGATCCTTGGACCAAATAAGTCTTCCATGCATTTTACTTTTTACTATAACCTTGATGCTTTCCTTTATCTTATCACTTGTTTAATTTCAAAAATGAATAAACATTTAATAAGTTATAATGGAGGATACTTATAAATTTTACCACATTGGCACAACTGTCACATTCTTAAAAATGTAATGAAAATTCAGGCGCTTGGATTATGATTTTTTTTTTTCTCGTAAATCCAAAAATTTAAATTTTTTCAAAAATGTACAATGATTCACAAAAAATTTCAAAAATCCAGAGCTTCTCACAAAAAATTAAATTTTTCGAGAAAAAAAATCCATATTTAACTTTTTCATCCTGACCAAAAAGAAATCATATTAAATTTTTTCATCCTGACCAAAAAAAATATAGTTAGAAGAATAAAATCCTTGAATTTCAATATAGGCCTAAAGGACTTGCATACTTTTCGGATATATTCTTCTGACATGTTGTTCCATTCCTTTGCAATGGACAGCTTAAGGCTGTTGACATTGTGATGGTAAGTGCGATAGGCTTTAGCCTCTACATGCCGCTATATACTGAAGTCAAGTGGATTGGTTTGGGCTTGATGGGGGCAAAATCAACACTAATCTATGTGTCTGCTACGTAAGAAAATGTTTTGAAGCAAAACAATGCAACCATCAAGACTTTTGGAACATTTGAGATCAATTCACTCCGATAAAGTAAGACAAAAATATACCATATTTCAAGTCGCTTCGAGAAAAGTTTAAGGCACTACAAACTATTGGAAATATGTTTACGAGCACTTCACAGCAATCCACTGACGGTTCTTGTGCTTCCTTCAACATATATTTGCTGATTGCACGATTGAGTAGTAAGAAAGGTTATGCATATTTGTACATAATTCAACAGAAAAAAAATTCCACTTGCTAACAGATGATGTACCATCCATCATCCATACCAAGAATCAAAAATGACATTGAGCTTAGTCCAAAATTCAATATATATAATATTATGACTTTTGACTTCAAAAAATTAGTGTGTTGTTTACATTTTGGAAGAAAAACTCGTGTCTTTCTTTCTTTCTTTTTTTTGGGGGGGGTCAGTTGAACAGAGTTCAACGTGTGTGATGAAAGAATGTGGTCGAGTCTGACCCTGTAGTTACTGGCTGTAAATGGTCTCGGAGACAGCTTTCCCAGGTCTGGGGAAAGTAGCCTTGTATATCTTGACCATATCTGGCTCCACATACAGCTTTTGAGGCAGCTTTCTCCAATATGAGCATTATTAAAAACAAATCTTACCAATGAGCACCTTCACATATGTATGAGAATGGCCCACACACCATTTCAGCCCAGATTTAAAATCCTGGAGGAAAAAGCTAAATCTTAATTATCTCACTAATCAAGAAAAATCAACTCATTACATTATTTTTCCCCTAAAATTAAACCCTTTTCAAAAGCTCATACTTATACATTTTATTTTTAAAAGCAGTGCTTATTTTACTTTAATCAGAAAAAGAGTACTTATTATTAATAATCCCTACAGTTTATGAAAACTTATTATAAATATTATTGAATTGTTCTTTTTTTATTTAATTTTACAATCAGTTATTGGCTATATACAGACATTGGTACGTACTAGGCTACTTTAATAAATATGGCACTAAATCATATTTCAAGTTTATAACATTCTGATGTTCCGGAGCTCTGCTTTAGACTACATTAAATTTTAATTGAATACCCCTGCTTATCATGGTTTCTTGAATTTTAATTGAATACCCCTGCTCAGCATCATAATTTCACAACATTTGCCCATCTATGAATTACTAAACTATAAGAATGATCACTACCTACGAAACCTCTAAAGCTCACCTTTTTTTATTCAATTAGTCAAGGGTTATTGTTTATTACTGTTGTGATACTTGGTCTTCTAATAATACCATCAATTACATGTTTGTGACTCGTAAAAATAAAAAAAGATGTTTTTGAACAGCAACATGTGTCAAAGAGTCATTGTTTCTTCCCCCACACCACTAGGTGGATAACTAAATATAAACTTCATTGTCGTCATATGATTCAAGATGTCAAATTTTGCTCCGAAACAGCATATGTATATTTCCTTTAATGTAGTGGAGGACATTCCCGTCCTTGTGGAAGGACTTTTATGAGAGGAACATGAAAAATACCAAATTGATGTCTCATTAGTTGGAATCGGCCTTTCTGCGCCAAGATTAAAAGGACACGAGTTGTTGTTTTTTTTGTTATTTTTTATAATTTACATAATACGGGGGATTGACTAGTCACTAAATGTACAACATATTTCTATAATATCTAAGATATCAAGCACACTGAGGTTTTGAGGATGTTATCACTATCAATATAAGCTTATTGATGTCATTTGGAAGTTGAAATTGTTTACAAAACAAAATACTATGATATCATAATAGAAGAACATCGACGATGATTTGTATATAGAAATGTCTGCTTCAATTGTTATGATGTTTACATTGTTTTCGTATTTTTACTACGAAAAAACAAGAAAATTTAAGACTAAAGCACAAGAATTCATTCCATGAAGATGAATAACATCTTTCAAGGAAACCTTCAAAATTGATCGAAAAATTTTTAATCAACTGATATGATCAAACTAATACAATGATTGAAGATCCTGTAATAATTTATTAACAATCTATAATAAGGAAGATAATATTTAAAATGCTAGTATAACCTTTTTTAAATTTATGGATTCATAAATGAGCATCTGAATCTTCTTTTCAGATGCACTTTGATAATACAATTTTTAAAAGATTAAATTTACATATTTGAAACTTCTTGTTGGTTTTGTTTCATGGTTTTTTGTGTAATAAAAATATTTTATTATTGGATTTTTTCTATTATAATATAAAACAAGACATAATTAATGCTTTAAATATGTTATTTAAATTGATTATACCTACATAGTTTTTAGTTATGAACAAAAATTTGAGCTTGATGTCAAAGCCAAATAGTAATTCAATCTTCAAATACTATTAATTAAAAGTATTATGAAGATTGAATGACGGAAATAAATCTTTCTTTAACAATATTGTTCTTATAGGTTTATATATTCAGTCCAAAAATCTTAGTCTTGGAAATAAAGGTAACATATAAGTTTCTTTTGAGAATTAAATAATTTTCTATTTAAAAAATATTACGAAAATACATGGATGAGGTTTTTTACACTAAATTAGAAAAATATTTGTGAAATCTAATTTTTTAAATCAAATAAGTTGTTTCAATACTGTTATGAAACATTTACAATATGCTTAAAATATGAATTCAGATACTTATGGTATAGTGAGACCCTTCGCCAGAACCTAGTCTTAGGGAGGGATTTATTTTATTTGGCAAACACATTATGATCCATATGATAAATGATGAAATATATGTGAAAGAGTCGAATGTACATAGTCTAGTTACAGACTTACATCATGCCTCATCTCACCTACCCATCTTGAGTTGTACACAAAGAGTCGACAAGTGAGGAAGTCAATATCTCACAATTTGTGTAGTTTGTTAGGTTTTCAATTATTTATTTCTGATTGGATAAGAATGAAATGTCAAGAGATCTGTATATTTGGATCTCAAAAGAATGTCACTTTAAAATGAGTTAAATTGATTCCACTCCAACTTGAACTCACCTTGATCACAAATGGGACAATCCAAAGGGTGATTCACAAGGAGGAATTCCATGACTCCCTCTCTCGCTTTGCGCACCATGTCCGAATTCGTCTTGATGCGCCATCCCTTCATCACAGGCATGGCACATGCTGCCACGGGCTTAGCTGACTTCTCCACTTCCACCAGGCACATCCGACAGTTCCCAGCAATACTCAAGCGATCATGGTAACAAAATCGGGGAATTTCCACTCCCACCAAGGAAGCCGCCTGCAAAACTGTCGTCCCAGCCTCCACAAGTACCTTTTTGTCGTCAATCCAACACTCCACTTTCTCCACTCCACCCACTCCACCCAACCCTCGACAAGACAAGACACGCCCCAACCTCCGTCCAGCACACACACCGCGAGTCACCATCATTCTTCCTCAGTTCTTCTTCAGTTCTTCCTCAGTTCACACTCACTCTCAACCAACTCTAGACTTCCCTTTCACACTAGGGCACAACACGCAACACACAATTCAAAAACACAACTTCGATGACGAATGGCGATTCCCATCACCTGATTCCTTCAAATTCTTCTTCTTCTCCTCTTCCACTCAAACGGGGCAGTCAAACTAACAAGACTACCTTTTTATCTACTCTCAACCTCTATTGTCAAAAAAGAAGAACAAAATTTGAAAACATAATATGGTAGTCAGTCTGCAGCAGAACCCTATAATAAGAGGTACGTCACGAGATTTCACCGTCCCTTGTGACATATATCAAACGGCCCAAAAATAACTTAATACAATAAATGAATACTCCAAAAATAATTTTTTTGAGCTTCCTTATTATGAAAAAATGGAATAATTACTTAAATCATAATTTCTTTAACTTAATTAATTTCGCATACACATTCTTCGTCTTCCGAAAGTAGAAGAAGCTATTCTATTTTCTTTCATAATCGCAGTTTACATTCGTAAATGTATGTACATTCTTATACTAACATACTCAACCATGGTAAAAAATAAAATTTTATAAAATTTGGAGACATTTATAGAAGACTTAATTAATGGAACCGCTACTTCAGTTATTGAGTTTACAATTTCTTTCATTTTTTTTAATTGACTTACATAAAATTTGAATAAAGCCTCTATTTTTGCAAATTGATCCAAACAGTACAAAGTCCCAATATATTAATTGAAACAACATATAGTTACTCAACGAATCTTAACTGAAGTGAATTAGCAATGATTTTATTAGACCAATTTTTGGAATGTGAAGACTTGGAACTTAAAAATTTTATATGGTTTGAATTAAATACCGAAGAGAGGTGCATTTTTATAGACTTAAACTTTGATTCTGCGTCCCAAATTTTAACATCAGTCTCAAATTTTAACATTGGTCTCCTTCAACTTCTTCTTTAATTCCTTTATTTCTATACCATAGACTCCAAGTTAGATTTTTATGATGGTATTTATTTCCTTTAGATGTTTTACCTCAGGAGAAATACCTGTAATACATACAATTATTATTTTCTAAGGATAAAGTAACTAATGAAAAAAAATATATATAGGTATATATCATTATAAGAAGTTTAATCTTCTATTGTTGATGAAGTTAGATTCATGTCCACTAAATCTATTTATCTATTTTCAGAAGTAGGAGGGTCCAAATAAGGAGTAAAGTATGTATGATCCTGAAGTTGTGGAAACATTTTTTACCTGAAATTCGAAATAAAAAAGTTGCTTGATATTTCCTTAATTATTAAATTTCCTTAGCATCAGCATTGTTATCCCGAATGAAAATGGGTTTGTTGGAGTTTTTGGTGAGCCTTATAACTTTCGTTTTTAGATGTTTAAGCATCGTGAAGTCACTCTACTTATAGGACTCTTGTCTGCAGTATTTTTCTCGTTGCAAACTGTTGGTTATTATTTAAAGCAGGGTTTCCCAACCTTTTTCTCGCTGTGTACCCCTTACCATTTTGATACATAACAACTTACCTCTAAATTTTTAAACTATATAAATAAATAAAAAGTAAAATAATCATTCAATCTTCAAGTTGGAAGTTACTTAATGGCCTACAAACATATAAGGGGATAAGAGACTTCCTAAAAAATAAGCCATAACAAAGAAACAGTTAGGAAATATTGAAGCCGAACCCTCTCAGGGCTAGGAATCCACTTCTTCCATAAAATTTTAAGAATCCCAAATAGAACTACCATCAGAGAAAGAGGAAGTCGGTAAACTACTCCAGCTTCAATTAATACAACAAAAGATTTGAGTGAAATATTATTACAATCTTACGGGCCCTACGTCTGGAGGAGCCCTACTACTACTCTCAAATAATTTGCCAAAAATATCGAGAAAAAATAAATGCGGACCTCACGTGCAAACCTCAATTGGAAGGGAGAAGATGCCTAACTAAGTCATCCGTTTATAAAATTTGTATGTTTGGTAAAGATTATTACACCGATGCAGTAGCAAGGCCCTGTGTGGACTGGGCATCCATGCAAAAAATTAAATGAGTAAATCACCTCTCTTTGATACCATTAGAACAATAGATTTCATTTACCAAAAGTCCAAATCGTGTAAGAAGCCATTCTTTAGGAGCCTAAAAAAACCATCGAGAGAGCAGGAAAGGATTGCCATTAGCAAGAACGTTCTTATAATTCATCATATGAACCATAGATCAATTCTTAATGCTAGAAGATTCAACTACCCTTTCCAGAGATTAGCATAGTGTCATCTTTCTCTTACTCCTTGGAATCTAAAATTTACTTCTGAAGTTTTTAAATCTACTGACGCATGTCTTAGCACTAAGGACCATATAAGGAAATTAAATCTTCCTCAAACATGAAATAGGAAGATTTCTTTGAAAGGCAACAATGATGGCCGGAATGTCTTCCATGACCTTTCAGAGGTCATATCAATTTCTTTGCTAACCCGATTCTACCTCTGAAAGAATTGATCAACAATCCAATTTCAGACTTGAGATCCTTATCGGGTTCAGGCAAGACATTTAAGGTTTTGAAAGCCTAAAATGCGCTACTATTAGTCTCATAAAGGTTGGCTAAATTTAACTGAGCTGGAGCAGTATTGATCTGCTTTACTCCGGATGAACTTCATGAATTTCCGTCAATTTATCCAACTCCAGAAGGACACTATACAATTATTGTATGAAAAATTTAAATATGGAGACCTAAAGTTTTTCATCATTAGAGAAAATTTCCTTGTGAATACAACTTAGAGTATCTTGCGTTAAAGAAACAACTGATTCTTTGGCCCCAATGGAATAGAAAGATTCAAAAACCTGATGTGAAGACCGTTGTTACTAAGTAGGGGAAGAACGATGAGCCCCCATCTATAGCGGCAGCACATAGAATTATTTTGAAACGAACAACATCATTTTAATCCACCTACACCATTGATGTGGTTCAACAGAACTGTAAAAATAATTTTTATTTTAAAGACCACGTGGAACCAAAAAAATTGAGATTATTTTCCTTATTGAGGGGTATTATTTCCTTTCACTATTTGAGCAAAGACTGAACGACAAGTTCTTAAAAATATTGGTCCTACTCATATCGTTGAAGAAGAAAGTCATTGGTTCAATTTAAAAGTCAAAGATGGAAAGCAATTTACTTCACAATTTCAAATATCTTCAAGATGTATATTCTTCAATGATCTCTGCACATGACTGTAGGGTTTCGAGACCTGATTTATGTCACCCTACTTGGCGTTAACATCACTGCTCGGTGAAATATAATCTGAGACTAATAATTTTGGGCCAACAAATCATTGCTATCCTACATATTTAGAAGCATTTTTTTAATTATGTCTGAATTTTACCAGATGTGCAAGTTTAAAATGTCGTTTCAATGATTTTCTTGTTCAATCAAAAGAAAGAGGCATCGGAAAGTTATCGAATTAATTTAAAAAAATACAGCGATATTATTCCAACCGTGAAGACTTGTCAACGCTGGTTCCGACGTTTCATAAGTGGCAATTTCAATGTTATTGACAAAGAACGTGAAAACGGAATAAAAAAGTTTGAGGACGACGAATTGCAAGCATTATTGAGCAAAAATGATACACAAACACAACAAATGATGGCAAAGCAGGTTCATGTCACTCGGCAAGCCATTTTCGATCGTCTGAGACCCATGGGAAAGTTTCAAAAGGTTGGAAAATGGGTGACAAACGAACTGAACGAACGCCAGATGGAAAGACGAAAAACTGAGTGGGAAATGCTGTATTTACACCACGATAAAAAAAAATTGCATCGGGTTGTAATTGGCGATGAAAAATTGATATATTTTGAGAATCCCTATCGTAAAAAATTCTGATTATCACATCTTCTTATTGATGGGATAAGCACTGGGTGAGCAACACTTCAAGAATTTTGAGGATATTGTATCATGCAACTTTTACTACAAAAGAGACAGAAAAAAAGGCCCGAAATCATCTGGTAATTAGCCAAATAAGTCAACCGTACCAACTGCTATTTTTCTTGTAAGTACTACGAGACTATATTGTCATTATTTCTTTATAGTTTTTAAAATGAATTGAGAATTACTCTATTCATAATATTAAAATCATATATAGTATTTTATTCCATATTCTATTGTAACATTTTATTAAAAGTGTAGCTATAGCCTCCTTTATACGAAACATGTGTACTACGTATATATATACTGAAAGCAATTCTCCATTTTCTTGTACTCCCTGCTCGAGCCTCTCTTCCAGGCCCCACATTAAAAACCATTGTCTTATGCAACCTTAGTTTTTGGGGCCTCTGCTGAAACATGGCGCACTACGCACTATGTGTATAAGGTAGCTCTGACCCTGTTTGTATCTAATATCATTTGTTGGGCCCAAATTTTCTAGCGAAACCCCTTGTTTTAATTGTTTCTTACTTAACTGAAACTGTATAAAAAAGAACCGAGACCGAAGACCAAACGTAAATCCAAATGCTGCTATGATCAGAAAATTAATTCATGAATTGAATCTAGATGACGTTATAAAGAAATTAAATAATGATAATGATATTGTCTCTTGGAGGCCGGGGAAGCAGTCATCAAGGAGCAATCTTGCTTTGATATCTCCATAATCATGCTCTTATACTAAAACAGCGTCCTACTGATTTGAACCTTCTTCTGACCACAAATGGTAGATTTAGAAATTTATCAGCTATTGCGATCAAAAAATTTAGGATTCTTAATTGACTCATTCGATTAAAAGAATTTAAATAAAATTCAATAATAGATTGAGAATTTTCTTTGATCATACTCTATCTTGTAACAGATTATTAAGTTCTTCAATAAAATTATTCGGGACACAACTCGTACTCATATTAGTGAGAAGAGTAAAATAGTTAAACAATTAGAGGAATATATAGATGAAATCATGAATAAATTTTCTAGCGAAAACCCTTGTTTTAATTACTTGTTACTTAACTGATTCTGTATAAAAAGAACCAAGACCGAAGACCAGAACCAAGATTGATAAAGCTGAACCGAGAACAAAACTGTTGAAATGAAAGAACAGAGACCAGGACCGATAGAACCGATGAGCCTGAACCGAGTACAACCTTGTTTAGATATGATTATTATTCTAATTACATCAAAGTTTCCAAATCCAAAGACATCTACCCTCTGTCTATAGAATCCTTAATTTATTATGAGAAGAGAAATTGCTTTTACAATTATGTCTGAATTAATTCGAAAGGCTGGCTGGAAAATATCTAGGATATATCTTGGATTTATTGTTTTCAAATAAAAACAAAGTTCCGTTATTACAAGTAATATTTATTTGTGGGTATTACTGATCGTAGGAAAGACTATAATAAATGAACGTCTTACAATACATGTCACTCTTTGGTAAATTGAGAAAAAATTGATTACCTAAAAATTACAATGCAAGCAAAACTTTTTCTTTCACGCCCATATTTTGGGTAAAATGATGAAAGATAAAGAATCATAATCAGAGTACAAGGATATACCACCACACTAAATTATGTTCAAATTCACATGAATTGATTCCATTATATATAGTTCAAATCAGGATTAAAATATTGGTGATATAATAGTTAAACCGTTTTTGTCTGCTAAGGTGTTGGTTCATAGCGGTCGTCAGGAACGCGATATTTTGCATATTTGTAGCACGTCAAACCAAAAGGAAGTTAGAATAAATTTTTCCCAAAATTGAACCTATAATAATATAAAAGGAAATGTACTTACTCAGATTTCAATTTGAGAAGGGAAAGAGGGGTGTACTCACATCAGCTCTAACTCGAGGTAGGATTTCCTTAATCCCCAAAAAAGGTAAAGCGACATCACTTAGTCATTGGAGGCATTTGACAACACTTAATAAATCATTCAGAATTTTAGCAGGTGTTTCAGCAAAACAAATATAGCCTATACTTAACAAAAAGTTGGATTCGGAACAAAAAGCTTATTATAGAAAAAAACGACATAATGCCGATATTTCACGAAATATTAAGACACCTATTCACTCCGTTATAATAAGTAAAAAAAATTGGAGCAATCATTGCGATTGACTTCAGCACAGGAGTTGAGTCTGTAACTCATAATTTTATCCTACGTGCTGCAAAGAAATACCTTCCAAGAAGTTTTTTATCCGATCTGTGTTCTCCCTTTCAATAGAATTGAATTTCAACTATTGTGATTGATGGATTACAGAGTTACCATATAGTCTTAGGAAAACACTATAGACAAGGATGCCCCGTATCTCCGTTACTGTTTGTGGCTGCAATAGAACAATTAAATTTTATACTTGTACTACCATCTGAGGATCCTATCTCATATAATTATTTTGATATAATCAAAGAATTTTACACTCTACATTCCAAACTAAATATTGAAAATAATCTTTGCTATTTTTGTGAAATTCAAGATAACCTGAGGGATCACTTTATTTTAATGAGGCCCAAAAACCATGAAAAAAATGAAACAAAAAGATTTGGAAGGATTTGAATTTACCATACTATGGTTTGAATTCAGATTTATGTTAAAATGACTAACAGTAAAGATTTTCTTGTGAGATAAATTGACAGTAGCTTGTCATTAAAGAAATTTCGATAATCAGTAAACACTATAAACCTATTACATCAAAATGAGAGTTTGAAACCTTGCACATCATCTTGATATGATTTCCATCAGATTACATATATTCAAGCCTAGGGTCTAGAGTTTTCTTAATCAAACAGGTAACTCCACGTTTTGAAGTCTGAAGGGTTCTGTTATACACAAATTTTATACGTAACAGTCAACCAATAAGAAATAATTTTCTAAATTACAATATCGAAGAGGTTAAAGTACGTAAGTAGTCTCATCATCCGATATATTCTGTTCAACTGTAGTTGATAATTAACATTTAGGCTTAAAAATTCTATACTTGTTGAATTAGTTCCTCTTTAACTTCTCCATAATATAATTCCCGCAAAAATGATAATTGTCTCTGTACCACAATTAGGATAAACGATACCATAGTACTATTTCATTGATTTCAGACGCAAGTATTATTGAGTTAGATCTAATCTAGTTTTATTAGACAGAGAAGACATAGAAATATCTCTAGGATACTTTCTTGACTTCCTTGTTTCGAAAGGAGTTCTTGTTGTTCCCTCTGCTTGATCAAATTCCACTGCTGATTAGTTTCTGTTATTTTTGCTTGCTTTTTCGTCTCTATTATTCTAGCTTAATTTTTCGTTACTTGTAATTGTGCAATCTGTGGTCAATTGTCAAAGAGAGAGATGTGATTTAGAGGATATTTCAAGATTTATCATTTATTAACACAAGATCCTATTTGAACATAATACCCATTGCTGTAATGATAATAATTCATCGTAATTGAAATCGAAAAGTCCTTTAGGTTCTATTTGGAGCTTAGATCTAATATCCGACGTATTTGGATTTTAAGTGATTAAAAATTTTCTTGTCGTAGTCGACCTCATGCAAAAAGCTGATGAGTTTTCTGTTTCTTAAGTAGAATCGACTAGTCAACATTTCTACTCGATAGCTGGGACTATTTCCTTTTTTAACGACTGTTCCGGTTTATTCTCAAAGCTTTAAATACGGATTTTGAACTTGTATTCATATATTCTCTGGGATTTCGGAAAATATTTGCGTCCTTATCATCGATTAGTTTTCTCTTCTTTCAAACATTTTTGATCCTATTATACGTCTCTCCGTGAAAGTTGTGTTTCATTGTCAAGTCATGAGTGGGTATCTCTTATATTAAGTTCTGTGTAAAGTTCAAGGAGAGTCCATTTTCTGGAGATGTCCTATGATATACAAGAATGCTATAGAAAAAATCAGTTGAGTATATGTCGTATACAGTTTTTGCTGTAAGATTGTTCATTGCTTAACTGCGGACTTTATTCCCTTATCTTGCATAAAATATAGATTGTTTTTTGTTTTTTTTGAGACGAATACACTTCCATTGTCTGAACGATGAGGTCTTGGGATTTATTTCTGTGAGAAAAACTTCCTAAACGTTGATATAATTAAAGTTGATCATTCTGTAGAGAAAAACACGTGCAAGGAGTAGAGGGGGGGGGGAAAGATTTATGGTATCATTGTTTAAAATATTGATGTGATTATCAGCTGCCTACTTTATTATGATTTTTGAGGGTATAACGAAAGTATTTATTAGCAAAATGTTTGATGAAGATATACTACGTATAATTGACTTAGACGTTTTTTACCCGTTCCAGTAGATTTGAAAACGTCACACCCCATTAAATTGTAATTCATTATGAACCATATTCTCAGGAAATAACTAATGAAACGACAAAGTATAGTATTTTCAAATATATTTGAAGTTCCAAATTTAAAAAGTAGTTATTAGCTTCTAACTATACCATCTTATCCTCATTTCAAGGTGAAATTAAGATAGAGGAATCGACTAGGCTATCCCGTCTTCTTACGTGTAATCTTTTCCAGTATTTTAGGCTAAGAAAAACAATATAAGAGTTTTCAAGGTAAAAAAAACATACACCATTCCATCAGTAAAATACAACTTCACCAGAACAAAACATGAAAATAGGGCTGCTGCTGTATGCTGATTTTTTTCTGTCTGTAGTACTTTTCTTCTAGTAGTCCTTGGATTAACTCGCTTCTCAGCTTCCTAATTCCCATTCATAATTAGTATTTAATATAAGTTCTCGCTTTTTCTGTTGTACCATAATTCGGGTTTTTTTGTGCATATAGAATAGACGACCCCTACCTTAAAAAACATTGAGACACAAGGAATTGATCCTGTTTTATTAAAAAATCAACTGATTAGTAAAAAATCAAACTTTAATATATTTAAAATATGTTTTGCCTGCATTGTAATTTTTAGGTAATCAATTTTTTCTCAATTTACCAAAGAGTGACATGTATTGTAAGACGTTCATTTATTATAGTCTTTCCTACGATCAGTAATACCCACAAATAAATATTACTTGTAATAACGGAACTTTGTTTTTATTTGAAAACAATAAATCCAAGATATATCCTAGATATTTTCCAGCCAGCCTTTCGAATTAATTCAGACATAATTGTAAAAGCAATTTCTCTTCTCATAATAAATTAAGGATTCTATAGACAGAGGGTAGATGTCTTTGGATTTGGAAACTTTGATGTAATTAGAATAATAATCATATCTAAACAAGGTTGTACTCGGTTCAGGCTCATCGGTTCTATCGGTCCTGGTCTCTGTTCTTTCATTTCAACAGTTTTGTTCTCGGTTCAGCTTTATCAATCTTGGTTCTGGTCTTCGGTCTTGGTTCTTTTTTATACAGAATCAGTTAAGTAACAAGTAATTAAAACAAGGGTTTTCGCTAGAAAATTTATTCATGATTTCATCTATATATTCCTCTAATTGTTTAACTATTTTACTCTTCTCACTAATATGAGTACGAGTTGTGTCCCGAATAATTTTATTGAAGAATTTAATAATCTGTTACAAGATAGAGTTTGATCAAAGAAAATTCTCAATCTATTATTGAATTTTATTTAAATTCTTTTAATCGAATGAGTCAATTAAGAATCCTAAATTTTTTGATCGCAATAGCTGATAAATTTCTAAATCTACCATTTGTGGTCAGAAGAAGGTTCAAATCAGTAGGACGCTTTTTTAGTATAAGAGCATGATTATGGAGATATCAAAGCAAGATTGATCCTTGACGACTGCTTCCCCGGCTTCCAGGGGGTTTCTGACCGCGTATCTAAGAATACTGTACAGATTAACTCATAATTGGCTCCATTCTTATTGTTAATTATCTTCATTGTCTTCATCTCACAGCTGCTCGCGTAGCTAATTAAACATCCTTCAAATGGTAAAGATAATATTGTTTCTAAAAAATAACATATAGGTATGTTTCTCACATAGAGGGCGCTTTTAAAATTCATCTGATCAAGCGCCATTATATGGGATCTAAAATTATTACGATTTATAACCATATATATGTAATATGATATATGTAAACCCTCTCTCATTCATGAACACAGGCACTAGTGATGACTTGATACTTGGATGTTCTTTCTTTAAGAACAAAACAATAATTAAAACAGCTTTGGAAAATAAATAAGAACGCTAAGATTGGTAATTAGACAAAAAAATCTTACACGAGTTAAGGTAATATTTTAAATGATTAAATATGTTTTCATTTTCTTATTGGTTGTAGGTTGAGCGATGATATGATTGAAAGAACGAATAAAAAAAGTAAATAAAAACATTTTTCGGGAATAAGCAAGCTGCTATTAGGTTTTTAGGTATGAGGTTTAGAGAGTAAAGACGTGGTATGTCTAGCAGTTAAGATTGATATATATGAAGAAGGGATTGAGTAGGTTGAGCACAGGAAGCTAAAATTTGAAATGGAATTGAGAAAGAAATGAAAGAAAGATGATAGAAGGGAAGAAAAGAGAAGAAAAAGAGAAGAAAAAGAGAAGAAAAAGAAAGAGAAAAGAGGAAGGAAATCATTGAAGAAAAAGGAAATGTAATATAAAAGAAAAAAGAAAAAAAGAGTTTCGAAGTGGCTTCTGATATCTGATATCTGGCATTGGAGAAATCTCAGAGTTTGAATTTTTGAGAGAAATTGGAAGCAAAAGTACTTGAAAGTGAATACAGAGTACTGTTGCAGTTCCTGTAATCCTCTTGTTTTCCTATCCATGACTTCCCGTTCTTGTGGGATGAAAAAAAGAAAGAAGACGCGAGGATTGGGGATGAGTGGAGGTGATAGTGGGCCTCCTCCCCCCCCACCAGCGCCTCCAGCACCTCCTCCTCCGCCTCTTGGTGCAGGTCCTGGAGTTGGGTACCATGAGAAGTGTTCTTGCCTTTCGTGCCCCTGTGCCGTGGCGGCGCCGCTCTCTGTGGAAGAGGATCGGGATAGTGAGGAGCGCTGCTCCTCTTGTTGGACGGAGTCTGGCTCAATGTCGAAACTGGAGGGCTGGCTGGGTCCATCTGAGCTCCTGGTGCCCAAGAGTGTGCTGACTCCCGCCTCTTGCTCCTCCAGCTCTTCCTGCTGCTCTTCCTCCTCGTCTGCCTCTTGCTCCTCGTCTGCCTCTTGCTCCTCCTCTGGCTCCTCCTCTGGCTCCTCCTCTTGCTCCTCCTCTTGCTGCTCCTCCCGCTTGTCCTGCTCCTGCTCGGGGAGTGCCACCAAGAAGGAAGTGAGGAACAAAAGCCGGAGTCAAGATCCTCCTAGCGCTCAGAAAAAGTTCATTTCGAGCCCAGAGTCAGCAGCCTCCTTTGCTCCTCACTCCACAACTCTGGATATCCGCCCAGAATCTTCAGAGGAAGATGAAATTTCAGAGGTAAAGTATAATGCCACGTTACGTTCTCCTTAGGACCTCCTAAATCTTGCAATTATACCTCCATCTCCATATTCAACCTATTTTGAATACTAACATAATTATCCCGTTAAACATTATAATTTAAATTAAGGAGGGAAGTAAAGGGGGAAATGATTTTAATTTTAAGTACTATTTGAACGACCCCTTAAGTCATTGTCGTCATTTCAAAAGCAAATAACGTTCCCAAGTCATTATCTTAGGTCGATTCGTTCTTATTAGACGATCCTGATGTAGAAACAGAAGATGAAGGCGATGACTACGATGAAGGCAATTCTCAGTTAGAAATAGAGGATGACGAAGTGGATGAAGAATCTCTTTTAAGTGGATCACCTTCTAGTCTTATAGTATCCAATCCTCCTAACTCATCCGTGGATCCGGAGACACAAGCTAGGTTGGAAGCATTACTTGAAGCGGCTGGCATTGGCAAATTGACTGGAGAAACAAAGCAACTCACCGATCCAGAAGTAAGCTAATGAATCAACCCACACTTTTTGCATTTATCCATTTATTTATTAGGTTCTTAAACGCCTGACTTCTAGCGTTTCATGTGCTCTCGACGAAGCTGCTGCTGCCCTGACTAGAATGCGTTCTGATCCTCCGGCTGACGGAAGGTAACTTAACGACGGCGTCGTCATGCTAAAATAAATCTTTAAATTTTAATTTATCAGGTCATTAGTAGAAGCCTGTAATGAGGGAGATATTAGTAAAGTCCGTAAGCTACTAGATGAAGGTCGGGTGTCAGTTAATGACCCAACTGAACAAGGTGAATCTTTATTATCGCTAGCATGCTCCGCAGGATATTTTGAATTGGCTCAGGTAGTCCATGTTGTTTAAATAGTTATTTCGTTTTCACTGCGTTCGGTTCTTATTCAAGGTTTTGTTAGCAATGGGGGCTAATGTTGAAGATAGAGGTATGAAAAACGAATGCACCCCATTAATGGAAGCTGCAACAGCTGGACATGTAGATATTGTGACTCGTCTTCTTCTTCCTCATGGGGCTGATGTAAATGCCCAATCATCATCAGGTTTGAAAAATATGTTTTTCGACTAATTATTCCTTTTTTATATGCTTCTGTTCTAAGCGATATTATTATTGAGATTTAAATCCAACACTACGAAACTTTTGTGAAGATGTAAAACTTTTTCTTGGGAAGTAATGATATGTTTTTATTTCAATTAGACAACATATTATTTCAAAATATAATGATCAAAAGGAAGGACTACACAAAATATGTATATAATTACTTGTAATTATATAAAAAAGTGACTTATTCTGAAGTCAATGACTTACATAATAATTATGAATATTGTTTCTATATGTGGTGTACAATATGCACTTCTCATAACGCCTTATTTAATTACAACGGTCACATAATTAACAACTATTAATCGATTCTCTATCATTTCATTTATGTATTATTTTTTGTGGATATTTGAACTTAATGTACCACATAATATTTAACAATTAATAAGCTTCATGAACATAAGTCTTAAATTATTCACATTTTTTTGGTTGCAAATTTTCAAGCAAATATATATATATTCTTATGAATTTTGTATCATAGCAAAAAGTAAAATATTGTTATAAAAGACATGTTGGAATTAATATAGGGGTAATATAGGTTTAAAATCAAATCAATGATGCAAGCAACTTTATTATCCCCCGCCCCTCCTACATGTGGATATTATTTTCAAAAAACATGAATGGTAGATAAAATATTTTTTTAATTTCATGAACAAGCTATTTAATTTATTACCTGATAATGGCATTGGTTTCTGTTAATTTTATTTAAGTTATTATATATAATTTAGGTAACACCCCCTTAATGTATGCATGTGCCGGTGGTCATGAAGATGTTGTTTTGACACTGTTAAAAGGAGGAGCTAACGTTGAAGATCACAATGAAAATGGACATACACCTCTTATGGAAGCAGCTTCTGCCGGTCATGTCGGTGTAGCTAAAGTATATTCATTTTTACTTAAATAACTTATATCAATAATTGATTTATCTGCTAGATTTTACTAAAATATGGTGCAGGAATCAACACACACTCAAATGAATTCAAAGAATCTGCTTTGACACTAGCATGTTATAAAGGCCATTTAGAAATGGTTAGATTTTTACTTGACGCTGGCGCAGATCAAGAGCATAAGACTGATGAAATGCATACTGCTCTAATGGAGGCTTCTATGGACGGCCATGTTCAAGTTGCAAGGCTTCTTTTAGATTCTGGAGCTCAGGTTTTTAATTAAATTAATTACTTAAAAGAAATATGTATTTAAATATACTCTAATATAGGTTAATATGCCTGCTGATAGTTTTGAGTCACCTTTAACTCTTGCTGCTTGTGGAGGACATGTAGAATTGGCTATGCTTCTGTTAGAACGTGGGGCTAATATTGAAGAAGTAAATGATGAGGGTTATACGCCTCTGATGGAAGCATCTAGGGAAGGACATGAGGAGATGGTTGCTCTTCTTTTGAGTCAAGGTATTGAATTTAAAAAAAGTATATTCTTTAAAACTTACATCTTTAAATCTTAGGAGCTGATATAAATGCTCAGACAGAAGAAACTCAAGAAACAGCTTTGACGCTTGCTTGTTGTGGAGGATTTCTTGATGTTGCTGATTTTTTAATAAAAGCGGGCGCAGATATTGAGTTGGGAGCTTCGACGCCATTAATGGAAGCTGCTCAAGAGGGTCATTTAGAACTTGTTCGACATCTTCTCGAGAATCATGCTCATGTTAACGCGCAAACAAATACAGGCGATACGGCATTAACTTACACGTGTGAAAATGGGCATACTGACGTTGCAGATCTTTTGTTGTCTTACAACGGAGAGCTAGAGCATGAATCTGAAGGGGGGCGTACTCCTCTAATGAAAGCTGCACGTGCTGGACATCTTTGTACTGTCCAATTTCTGATTTCGAAGGGCGCAGATATCAATCGCCCCACAACTAATAATGATCACACTCCTCTATCATTGGCCTGTGCTGGTGGGCATCTTTCGGTTGTTGAACTTCTTTTACAAGCTGGAGCTGATCCTTATCACAAACTAAGGGTATGTTCATATATTGTTAATTAACAGATTTAATTATTCTTTTTGAAAGGATAACTCAACCATGATTATTGAAGCTGCAAAAGGTGGATACACTAGTGTAGTTCAGTTACTCATCGATTATCCTAATTCAATTGTGATGCCGAATGATGATACTGCTACTCCCATTGAGAGGGTTCCTCCGCCAGATGGTATTTCAGCTCCCCCGCCACCAACGTCTGCTTCATCTCTTGGGCCTCCAGCTAAATCAGTTTCTTATAAGTCTGTGTTGAGGAAGAATCAGCGTAGTAGTGTAACTTGCAATAAGCCCACTATTGGAAATCTTGCCTCTATGATGGAAACATCATCTATTAATAATAATGGATGCAATAATAATTCCGATAATATAAATGGCTACGATTTTCTTGAAGGATCCAACTTAGTATTAGAAGGTTTAGAAGATAAAGGTTTAGATGCTAAATCTTACATTCATTCGATGTTGAGAAGAACAGATGGGTCAACCATGGAAGAAAAACTTATACAAAAAGAGCATATTTTAGCAGAGCTTCAAAGAGTTGAGAAGGAACTTCAAGAAAAAGCTCAAGAAAAGGCTCAAGCCCAACTCATGCTTTCCAACCATCAACAACAAATCCGGGAATCGGGAGAGGGTTCTTCAGATTCGTATAGTGAGATTATACCTACCACAGAATTATTACAGAATATGACCAACCTAAGTTTAGATTCCACGAATTTGCCGGCTCATAATTCTCAGAGTACTAATTTTAGTAATTTGGTTTCATCGTCCATCTCATCTCATCCAGGCGTTCCTCCCTTGAGTCAGAGAGCACTAGCCAGCTTGCCACCTTCAGAACGTCCAAAAGCTAAGCCTAGCCGTAAGAATGATGGAAAGGGAGGTAAAAAGTCTCAACTTCAGGCAGCTGTTCTTCAACATACACAACAACTAGCTCAACTTCAACAACTCCAACAACTTAATCACCAACTGCAGCAGCAAGTCCATCAACAAAAACAATTAAAGCAACAAAATCAAGCTACTTTGGCGAACCTTCAACAAAATGCTATTCTAAACCAGCAACAGCTTGCATCTCTTCAAGCAAATGTTGCTCAATTGCAACAAATGGAACAACAAATTCTCACTCAACAGACTCAAAATCAGCAGCAAAATCAGTTACAGCAGCGTGATCATCAACTTCAACAAAAAATTCAACATATTCTTCATGAAAAACATCAACTTCAACAACAAATAAAACAGTTTCAAATGCAAGTTGAACAACAATTAGCTTATACACAGCACGCCACGCCGTGTTCTACTGATTCTGACAACTCAATAACAAGTAATCAATCGCAAGTTTCATCGGATGAATTAGTGAACAAAAATGAAGAAAAACAACTTTTAAGTGGGACTTATGAATTTGTACAGGCACCTCATGCTGTACGAGCAGTACAGACGTTGCCCCTAATATCGTCTGAGCAACATGGTTTAGTTACTACAAAAACAACATCCACTACTTTAGATTCACATTTAGCTCCTTCGATTGCTACTGATACTCAAGAATTTGAAGCGGATCAACTATGTGGATCGTTCACATCACCAAATAATGAAAATTCTTCAGCTACACTTCAAATATCAAATCTACATCAAGTTCAATATCCAACAATAAGTCCATCAACTTTAGCCCCTGGGACAACGAATGACCATGTTGTATCTACATTTGGTCAGCAATTGATCTTTCAAACGTCTCAGATATGTAGGTTTAATTTTATGTTTATATATTTGATAATGCTAATATTTAAATAAATTATTGTAGTGGAGGGCCCACTTAATTTCTCTTCTGATCTTAACTTTGGTTCTTATCACCCTGGGATGTCTGAAAACGAAGAAATTTTTAATGGAACATCAATGGTAAATGAATTACTTCCCTCAGTTGTTACTCCGCCTCGTGGAGCAATGTCATTGATTTCGTCTACTTCTGTCGATGAAATTTCTTCCGTCTCAGCAACTCCACTTGGCTCAACACCTAGTGCGACTACAATTACTACTACTGTTGTCACCAGTAATGCCCCTTCTACTGCTTCTACCATTACTTCAACTAAGAAAAGTTCGAAGTCCACCAAAAAGTGTAAGCAACTATTCCTTGATCATCAGAAACAGCAATTAGATCGACGAGCAGAAATGTTTATGAAGGGCTTTCAATTAGGTTATAAACATCAATTGGAACAAGAGCACATTAATATTAATTTTGGGTCGTCATCTAAAAATATGGATCAGCAACAGTTTTCTAATCAACATTACTCCTTAGGTGAAACTTCAATACCATCATCTACTGACTGTGGTCCTTCACCTTCGGATATTGGAATTCCCTCAAGAGACATACCTGCCACTGGAATACCTCTTCTTCAGGGAACTCCGATGATAGATATTGATTCAGCTACTGAGAGCAATCATGATACCGCTTTGACTTTGGCCTGTGCTGGTGGTCATGAAGATTTGGTAAAGCTGTTGTTGAGTAGAGGTGCAAATATAGGTGAAGTGCTGACATAATGTTGCTATTTCTTAATAATGAAACTTTATTGTGTTATAGAGCATCGAGACAAAAAAGGATTCACTCCTCTTATATTAGCAGCAACTGCAGGGCATGAGAAGGTTGTAGAAATTCTTTTGGACCACACAGTTGCTGCAGAAATTGAAGCCCAATCTGATCGAACTAAAGATACACCGCTCTCTCTTGCTTGCTCGGGTGGTAGATACGAAGTTGTTGAGATCCTATTATCTCGTCATGCAAATAAGGAACATCGTAACGTGAGTGATTATACTCCTCTCTCTTTGGCCGCTTCTGGAGGTTATGTAAACATTATTAAACTTTTGTTATCGCATGGGGCCGAAATCAACTCGAGAACTGGATCTAAGTTAGGAATTTCGCCCCTCATGTTAGCCGCTATGAATGGTCACACAGGTACTGTATATTAAGGAAACATCCATTTATATGTATTGTTGAGTAATTTCTTTATAACATTCTTGTGTAGCTGCTGTTAAACTACTTTTGGATATGGGAAGTGATATTAATGCGCAAATAGAAACTAATCGGAATACAGCTTTAACTCTAGCCTGTTTTCAAGGTCGTCATGAAGTAGTTTCTCTACTTTTGGATCGGAAGGCTGCAGTTGAACATCGAGCCAAAACAGGTTTGACACCCCTTATGGAGGCAGCCTCAGGCGGTTATGTTGACGTTGGTCGAGTTTTGTTAGATAAAGGTGCAGATGTGAATGCACCTCCAGTTCCATCTAGTAGAGATACAGCTCTTACTATCGCTGCTGATAAGGGGCATTATCGATTTGTCGAGCTTCTAGTTTTTAGAGGAGCACAGGTTGATGTACGCAATAAAAAGGGAAATTCAAGTCTTTGGCTAGCATCAAATGGGGGGCATTTAGATGTTGTCCAACTATTGCATTCAGCTAGAGCAAATATTGATTCTCAGGATAACCGGAAAGTGTCATGTCTCATGGCATCTTTTCGTAAAGGGCATTCAAAAGTAGTTAAATGGATGGTTAAGCATGTGTCTCAATTTCCTTCAGATCTTGAATTGACTAGATTCATTACTACTATAAATGATAGAGATCTGATGAGGAAATGTAGACAATGTTGGGACATAATTCGTGTTGCAAAGGATAGACAAGCAGCAGAAGCTGCAAAGAACGCGACTAATCTTTTAGAAGAGCTCGATCGAGAATCTAAGTTGGAACAAAGTAAAAGGGAAGCTGCTGCTCGGAAACGGGAGAAGAAAAAAAGAAAAAAATTAGAAAAAGCAGGAAAGATATCTTTATCCCAATTAGTAGATGATGAGGATAAGGAAAACTCCGGTGTTGAATCACATGATGAAGATAAGGAAAAAAGGCCCTTATTGCCTACGAATCCAGAGGGGAAATCTGGAATAGAAGGGAATTCTCACGATTCAAATTCTATTAACAAAATCCTTTTAGGCTCTACTCAGATTGATACAAAGAAAAATAAGAAAACGAAAAAGAAAAAAGATTCTGATTCACCTAAAAAAATTATTAATTCTCCTACTATGCCCGCTATGCCATTTTCAGCATCGTCATCCTGCTTATCATCGGCTATATCATTACCAATCGTTGCTGATGAACAGATTTCATCTTTAAACGACGAAGACATTCTGCTCGTCGCAAAAAGTAAACAGCAACGAAATGTTAATACCAGAAGAAATGTTATCAGCATCAGGGATAATGAGGCATCATTGAAGAAAGAACAATTGACCTCTTGTGGCTCACTCAAAAAATTGTCATCACCGGGAACAATATCTACTCCGAATCTAAAGTCTGTTATAGCTTCTAAAGAAGATAGTACAGGGTGGAAAGAAGTTATCCGCAAGTCTAAAAAAGTGTCTGTCCCAGCGAATGCAATATCTAGAGTAATAGGAAGAGGTGGATCAAATATTAATGCGATTCGTGAATTATCAGGAGCTTATATTGAAGTTGAAAAGCTTGCTAGTAATAAAAGTTGTGCTGACAGAGCTATTTTGATCAAAGGTTCAGTAGATGCAACTCGACAAGCAAATACATGGATCCAAGCTATTATTAATTGCCCAGAGAAAGATTTATCTGAGATTATTGGAAAACAATTTAAAAACTTGTCCACTAATGTTTTACACCATAATTCTACATTGACGTCAGTTTCTCGTATAACTAGCACATCTGTCACTGTTTCCTCTATTTCAACTTCTTATAAGTCATGTGCTAAATCTGCAACAACTATGATTAAGAAAGAGAATGCATTTGCTTCTGTTGCTTCTTCTTCAGGACATCCAAAAAAATCGACTCTATCAACATCTTCTCAACATCTCCCTCTCCCACTCAAACATAACTCTTTTGCAGCGGTTGCTCAAGGGAGCATGTCTCCAACTTCTTGCAATAAGGTGTATTCTACATCTAGCCTCAATAGCCAGAAAGGTATTTGTTCGCTTGAATCCCCGAATACATTTTCCAACTCAGGGGATTCTTCGCCATTTTCTACTACTAATTCTAAAATTACAGCTACCGTATGCTCTACTACTTCGTCATCAACAATTCCATCAATCGGTATTTTAAACGATAATGATCAGTGTTTTTCTCCGTTTAAGCCTTTTTGTAGTTGGGGGTCTAAAGTACGTATGGATAAGGTATCTGATGAAAATGTTATGAATACATACATAGAACCAGTAAAATTTGACATGTCCAAAGCTCCTGGGTATAGAGCTACTGTGTCCACCACCACAGTTGTTGGAAATCATCTTGGAAAATCCTGCGGTATGTCATCAGGTTGGAATAATAAGTGCGTTGTTAAAACAGAAACTGCGGAGCTATTACCCTCTAATTTAAAACCAAGTCGTTGTAACTCAGCTCCGGGGACGCCTATTAGCTCTGCTGTTCCAACCCCTATTGGACCTCCTTCATCAAACTGTATTGGTAAGCGTTCCACATCAGTATTACATCACAATACTGGTGTAGTAAATACATCTACAACTCGAAGTATGACTCCCGAACTTACGTCGGAAATAGAGATGAGGAAACAAAGAAGTTCTTCTCTTGCTGTTCTTGATAACAAAAACGACTATTTGAAGATTGATGCCGCTACCGGGCTTCCTCAGGAGAATTTGTTAAATGCTGCCGCTCAGCTAGCTGCAGGTTTCGACTTTTTGAATCAAAGCAGCTCTAATTCAAATCACTCAATCAATGGTGACTTTGGCCAGCATAATCGTAATTTACGCTTGCCTGTACCGGCGCCTCCTGTCTTATCTTTTCCCTCACCTGCATATCCAAGATTTGGTAATAATAGTTTTGCAAGTGTTACTTCAAAATTAAATCCTAATGCACCAGATTTTACTAGAGGTATCGGTGTAGTTGGTGACTATTTACGCGGCCCTCCTCCACCTATTCGTGGATCCTCCAGTTATGGAAGTTTGTCCTCTAATTCATCTTCCCGTTTTGGATTTAGTCATAGTTTATCAAATATTCTGTCGAATCAATCAATCAATTCGTTTCTACATTCTATAAATCAGCCCATCAGTGGTGGTGGTGGATCTAGCTCAGTAGTATCTCATACTTCATGTACTGATGTAAATGCATTGGATACAGCTAGCTTATTGGGAGGTGGACGTTCATTAATGGAAATAAGTGATATTTTGTCACGTCGGAATGATATGATGCACTCGCGATCTTTGATTTCTGAAACACCCACTACACCTAAGTTTTCTAGACCCATTGGATCAGAGAGGAACAAGAATAAAAACAATCTTCCAACAGCTACGTACCCGCAATGGGATTCTTCGAGTCTCTACGACAATTCTAATATTAAATGTTCTAATGTGCAATCTGATGTCACTTCAAATAATTTTCCATTTGGTGTTGGGCTGAAGGACGCGTTTGAGCGTATGAATAAAGACTCTGTTTTTGATGGCAGTGGAATTGATCCTCCTGGTTTTGTTTCCGGATTACAAACACCAGTTCTAAATTTAGGTCCTAATAATTCTCAAGCAAAATCAAATTTTACTTCAGACTTTGTTTCAAGTGCTACTACTGTTTCTCCGGGAGGAGGCCTTTCTTCTTCCAATTCTACGAATAAGAAGGTAGTTTACTTGGATAGAAATGATCCCAATTCCATCAGAAGAAACACGGTAAAATACCATTGAGACTAATTATGTATCTTTGTCTACTTATATTTATTCGCATTTCAGAGTCAAATATGGACCAAAAATTGGGAAGATTGATCAAATCTGGTCGTCAAGCTTAAAATGTAAAACTTTTCTGTATAATTTATACCAGCAGTTGCCAAGTCTGTCTGCAGCTTAATCTACATATATTCTTATTTTTTTCCTTCACTTAAAAGAAATTATTATGTATTTGAATATATATATATATATATATATGTATATATATATATGCATTGGAAAGTTAAGTAGTGAATATATTACATTCAAATATATATATTTAATTTATTTTGTCAACATCAAAAGATTTTAAGTATTTTTAATAATTTTTTTTGTCTTTTCGGAATTCAGACTTAGCGAGTCTCTTCTGTATTTAAAAGTAAATCAAAAGATCATTGTAGTATTTTTAAATTCATAATTAAAGTAGAAGTTTGGCTCAATTATTTAAGGAAAACAAACACTTCAATCTAATTGAACTAAAGTCATAATATCATGGCTGCAAACTAACTTTTCATAGTTAAAACAAATTAGCAGGGACGTCCACAGGATTTTATCTTTTAGGGGGCTTAAATATTTTTAAGAAAAAACAGGAAGATCTTAAAACTTCCTTTAAAAAGATTTTTTCCGTCGTTTTCCCATTTACAAAGAGATTACTTTTTGAATGACGATGATAGATTTTGTGTGCCATCACTCAATTGCTCAAAAATTACTCATTTTTCTAAGCTGGTATGAAATAAATAAAGAAAATTTGGATCCTAAATATATTACACAGCAGTTCTTGATGATTTTTCCTCGTGGGAATACTAACCTGCAAAAATCTTCCTTCATTAGGCTCTCTTTTTGGAGGTAAAACAATCTATATGATCAATCAAGGTTATGATTACATTATTGGATATATGAGGGATCCTGATTATGACAACAACCAATTAGAGGAAAGGGAAATTTGGCCGAAAATTGACTCATAAATAATCCCTCTTGAATCTTGTAGCGAAGGAAAAATACTTTAGCAACAAATTGCGAAATATTTATTTGTTGTTATAATATAGCAAAATTTATTAATAAAATATTACAAGTTAACAATTTGTATTTCAAGAAAAATTCATTTTTTTAAAGGATAATTTTAAGTTATGAGCTTTATATTTGAGTGCTCATTTTTCGAAATTTTAGCGCTCTTTTTATCCCAAAAAATTACTCTAAAATTCTAAGTCTAGTACTGACAAAAAAATTATTGTTGCCCCCTGGGGATCCCCCTGATTATCGTTGTTGCTTACCTTAGAAATTGGTGACAAATGGTCTATGATTAGTTATGTGAAAATTGTCTTTAAGTTGTTCTTAATTATTCCTCCCTATTTTTGTAAAGTAACAAGCAAGCAGCACTAAACTAATACAAGGTCTAACAGATAAATCTAGACTAAAGTTTCACTTCATCAAAATGAATTACGAGGGCATTGTGTTCGAGAATACAGTCATGACGAGTGGTCCATTAAAATTTGAACACTAAATTTTAAGCTTCAACAAGATAAGATATATTTTGTTAATTAACAATATAATTTCAACAAGATTAATACTATAAATAGATGTGTGGCTGAGCTTTCTTAATCATTAATGTAGCCGCCCTGAGCGTCATTGATGGCTTTCAGGTTACAGATATAGTAATCTGTCATGCCGTCCTAGTGTCAGCTGACAATGGCTTTGAGGACCTCTGTGTTTGGATGATGGACACTGCAGGCCTTCCCCTCGACATGCATGCAAAAGGAGTAGTCGAAGGGGTTGGTTTCAATTATATTTATTTTATTTTATAATACATTTTTAAATCAATTTACAGAAAGTATAATTCTTTTTTTATGGGTAGATGTTAGCACTTGACTTATTAAATAATGAGCTAAAAAGAAAGAGCACACGAATCAACCGTTTTTCCTTTTCTAATAGATAGGCTAATTTTTTTCTTTTCACACATACCCTCTTTGATGTAAAGTTGATAATATTGTAGAGAAAAACGTGCAAGGAGAAGGGGGGTGAAAAGACATACGGTATCATTTTTCAAAATACTGAAGTGATTATCATCTGCCTGCTTTATTATAATTATTGAGGGTATAACGAAAGTATTTATTAGTAAAATGTTTAATGAAAATATATTTGAAGTTCAAAGTTTAAAAAAAAGGCCTTAATTAAATATAATATACATACTAAAAAATATACCATCATACATTTATGTTCAATATACAAAATTAAACAATTGGAATCATATAACTAATAACAATAAATTATATATACAGAATATTGAAATAATAGATTGATCCAAATAATATTTTCTTGTTCTGACATCAGAATCCAGTGAAATATGTCATAACTTTAGTTTGCGGGACGTAGAGTTTAATCAAAAAGATAAATCGCCCCTCTTCTTCATGTGGAAGTTGCTATATACAATTGTGCACAGGATAGATATATCTCTACCGATGAGATCTAACTAATTATTAATAATAAAGTATATGTCAAAATCCTAAAATTAGACAATAAATATACTAATAAAAAAAATGTTAGAAATAAATCCATCTTACAGATTTAGAGCAAAAACTAATTATGTTGTAATGTCCGGGGATATTACTCCTTATTAAGAGCATCAAAAAAAGATTTCCCCCGGATTATTTATGCTTATATAACAACATACTATTATCATGAAGGATACACACAATTGCTAATTATAATGCTACACCCAATGCAACTACTCCCGTTGTTGTGACCATTTAAACAGTTGTTTTTGCCTTTTATGAGTTTTCTAAACACCATTTCTTGGAGCCTATCAACCATAGCTAAGCCTTAAGTGATAAAAAAGTAATATTTATTGACTTTGTAATATTGGAAAACCTAATGATCATAACTATGTCTTTAAGTGAAGAAACTAGTCTCAGACAAACTAGTTACGAACCATCCAAAGCTACTACCCCCGTTGTTGTGACCATTTAAGCAGTTGTTTTTGCCATTTAATGAGTTGTGTATCATAATTCTTGATATGTTTACCTAAAATAGAATCATATTTTATGGTTAGATTTAAAAAAATTGAATACTTACTGTCAGATAGTACAAAATTCAGAGTTCCATTTCGAAATTAGTAAATATTTTATACTTTTTACTGATAACTTGATCGTTATTTGGTTTGGATGACTCAAGACATGCTGAAAATTATCTCAACTTCACAATTTACAATGGGGTATTTCTATAAATGACATCATTACCAATATTCTCCATTAATTTAATGATTGTTCCTCGGGAATGTACGTCTTTACCCGTGTATTTCTCCATAAATTTTTTGAACGTAAGATGATTAGCATTAGATGAATATTCACGCTCTTGATATGAGATGAGGATAATGAGTGGCGTGGGATTCTAGAACGGGGACTAAAGGCACATTTATATCGACAAATCCGACAATCTATCTATTTCTCATCCGGTAAGTATTTTCCAAATTCCTGGGCCTCCATTTTCATAGATCCAGGCAGAAGGCGACGTTATTTTAGGCATTTTATTCAGTTCTCTATCGACTATCAACATCAAATATTATATTAATATTGAATAATAAAGGCGGGAATGATAACGTTCTTGATATTACTTAATCAATGATGCCATGCGTATTTATTCTTTTCTCCTCGCACGTTTTTCTATTCTTACCAAAATTATCAACCTTAGATATGAGAAAGGGTAGTATATCTTTATTAAACAAATACTTTCGTTATACCCTCAAAAATCATAATAAAGCGGGCATCTGATAAGTACTGATGTGATTATCAGTGAGAATCACATCTGAATTTTAAACAATGATACCATATGTCTTTCTCCCCTCCCCCCTTCTCCTCGCATGCGTTTTTCTCTACGATAATATCAACTATAGCTATGAGTTATCAGATTTCGTCTCAACTCTGATGTGGACAGATGAATTTACAAAACATACGTGGGCTGCTATATATAGTTCTAGCCTAGACTACACTAAGTGTTGCCAGGTGCAATTTGACATTTCGTAAGTTTGACAATTTTGTAGCATAATCGTACTCAGAATGTTTTGACGTACGACCATAATTTGTGTTGTTTACAGTGACTTGGAAAAATTAATTTGGCAAAAATAATGGAATTTAGTCGTGAACACTTGTGCGATCATTTATCACAACTTTCGACGTGGATTATCACGACAAGAGTGCATTGATGAACTGAAATCTTTGTATGGCGATGAAGTACCATCCTATACCACTGTAAAAATTGGTTTAATAAATTCAATCGTGGCCTACGTTCACTCAAAGAAGAATACCGTGAAGGTGTTCCAAAAATGGTCGTTGTGCCAGATAACATTGATGCCGTGCGTGAATTGATAATGCAAGATCTTCTTGTTACATACTGTGAGAGAGAGGTATCCTTGGGCATATTTCTTGCACCAGCATACATTCGATATTGCATGATTATTGGCTGCAAAAAAAGGTTTGTTCTCGTTGGATCCCGTACAATTTGAGAATCGCTCAAAAGAAGGATCGAGTCGATTGGTGCAAGGAAATGTTGAAAAAATACGCTGGCGGTGCTTCAAAAGACGTTTATAAGATCGTCACAGGTGACAAATCAGGGATCTATGCGTATGAGCCCGAAACAAAACAACAATCGACCGTGTGTGTATTCAAAGACGTTGTTCGTGGAGGAAGCCATTCCAATCAAATGGTCACCTGTTTCCTCAGCAAAACTGGTCATGTGGCGACTGTTCCACTTGAATATCGTAGGACGGTAAATTTTGAGTGGTAAATCACAATTTGTTTGCCTGAAGTCTTCGGATAAATTTGAAAAACGAACAAGAGATGACGAATCATTGTTCACCATGACAACGCAACCTCTCACACATCGGCTCAAACCAGCGCCTTTTTGACCGGCAAAACGTCGAATTGATGGGTCATCCGCCGTACAGCCCTGACTTGGCATCCAATGAGTTCTTTTTATTCTGCAAATAAAAAAAAAAATTTAAAAAAATACGTGGTCTACGATTTTCGTTGCCAGAAGATGCTTTGAAGCGTTTAGAAACCATGTTTTGGAGGTGTCTCAATTAGTGTGGAAAATGAGCTTCGACAATTGGTTTGAGCACATGCAAAAGTGTATAAATCATGCTGGAGAGTACATTGAAAAACAATAAAACCATTTTTGATGATTAATATTTGCATTTTCATTATTAGGCCAGAAATATGTATATATATCAGCCTACGTATTGAGTGGGATGACATTCAAATAGTTCGATTGAGGGGTCCTCGAGGAGTAGGATCTTTAAAAAAGAATGTGCATTCTCCTATTATTTTCGTTGTTCAATGTTATGGCAGTAAACCTTTGATTTATGAGCCATTTTTGACTTCATTCAAAACTATATTACGTGTATTTAGTTCTTTTTCGGAAAAGGCTTCACTGGAGTTGGAACAGTTCTTTTTCGGAAAAGGCTTCACTGGAGTTGGAACAGTTCTTTTTGGGTGCTCTTTTATTACTCTACTAGCTTTATTAAATGTAGAAATATTCATCATTCATAAAGAAGAAATAAACTATAGTCAGTCTTTATTCTTAAAATCTTGATTATTCGTGGATGATAGTTAAATTATTGTGCCAAATGATTATTTTCTTTAATTGACTATTATGTTGATTGGTTTTTATAGAAGTTACGAATTATACAAGAAAATAAACTGTTATACTTATTCTGAATTAGATATAAAAAAATGCTTTAACCCTAAAATGTTTTTTAAAAATTATTATTGACTAAATAACTATTTAGGGTGTATGCCGATGCAACATCCATATCATACGAATATCTAATCACACTTACCAACATGGTTGTTATGTTTCATTTAATAGTTAAAGGTCTAATATTAATCAGTAATAGCTGATGTGATGTATTTTTACTTGGATATATGTATATCGTGGCATAGTCTTATTGCAACTTGTAAAGATAGTAATTTTATTTATCTATCGTTTTGTACGTACCCTTCCCTTCTTTACCTTTTTAGTGTGCAGAGGGATCTTGGCAATAATAATAGAAATTTCATTCGTTTAGTCATCCATTTTTTGATTTTTTTGTCCACAACGACGCCCCCTTCCCCATTTGTAGACAGCAACTCCTGATAGCTACCCCAAAGTTATTTTGTGGGATTGTACGTTAAAATAAATTAAAACAAATTCAATTTTCTAATTATACATTTATTTCTATATTTAGTGCGCATCCACGCAAAAAATCAAGAATCGGTAAATTATTAATGTTTGAATTAAATTATTTAGTGCCTTATTTATTCCTTCCTTGGGGGCAAAGGAACTGATCGTGATATGATTTGTTGGAAGACAACTTCTTGTAACCCATTTTCTTTAATGATGGTTTGGAGAAGCTTCCAAAGTGAAAGGTGTTGGGAAGACTGGAAATCCATATGCCAAGATTTTACAGAGCTATTTGTTCTAGGTAACCCTTCTTCTGTTCGTATATTCATATTCCATATAGCTCATGGATATCGTGGCTCTGTCCTAGTTCTTCCCATATATATACCGATGTAATTGTCTTCAAAATAATCGGCAATGACTCTGAGATCCTCAGGAAAGGTTTCTGTAAGGATCTCAAAAGTATTGATAATTCTATTAGGAGGTAGGAAAGCCAATGCAATAAGACTATTTATCTGAATTCGTATATCCTCATTTTCAATATCAATTTGTTGTAGCCCTGACTTCTGCACTTACCTCCACAACAACTGGCCCAAATGAAAAAAAAAAATAATAATAATCCAACAACTTTAGTCATAGGCATAGTTGATAATATTGTAGAGAAAAACGCGTGCGAGGAGGAGGGGGGAAAAAAGACATATGGTATCATTGTTTAAAATACTGATGTGATTATCATCTGCCTGCTTTATTATGATTTTTGAGGGTATAACTAATGTATTTATTAGCAAAATGTTTAATGAAGATATACTACTTATAATTGACTTCGACGTTTTTTTATCCGTTACAGTAGATTTGAAAACGTCACACTCCATGAAATTGTAATTCATTATGAACCTTATTCTCAGAATAATAGCTAATGAAACGACAAAGTAGAGTATTTGAAATATATTTGAAGCTCAAAGTTTAAAAAAGAAGGCTTTAATTAAATATAATCTACATACTAAAAAATAAACCATTAAACATTTAAGTTAAATATACAAAATTAAACAATTAAAATCATATAACTATTAATAATAATAAATTATAAGTACATAATATTGAAATAATAGATTGATCCAAATAATATTTTCTTGTTCTGACATCGGAATTCAGTTAAATATGTCATAACTTTAGGTTGCAATACACAAGTGAGACGTGGAGTTTAATCAAAAAGATAATCACCCCTCTTCTTCGTGTGGAAGTTGCTATATACAATTGTGCACAGGATAGATATATCTCTACCTATGAGATCTAACTAATTATTAATAATAAAGTAAATGTCAAAATCATAAAATTAGACAATAAATATACTAATAAAAAAATTTTATAAATAAATTCATCGTAAAGATTTAGAGCAAAAGCTAATTATGTAGTAATGTCCGGCGATATTACTCCCTATTAAGAGCATCAAAAAAGATTTCCCCCCGTTATTTAGGTATGCTTATATAACAACATACTATTATCATGATGGATATACACAATTGTTAATTATAATGCAACACCCAATGTAACTACCCTCGTTGTTGTGACCATTTAAACAGTTGTTTTTGCCTTTTATGAGTTTTCTGAACACCATTTCTTGGAGCCCATCCACCATAGCTAAGCCTTTAGTGATAAAAAAGTAATATTTATTGACTATGTAATATTGGAAAACCTAATTATCATACCCAAGTCTTAAAGCGAAGTATGTAGTCTCAGACAAACCATCCAAAGCTACTACCCCCGTTGTTGTGACCATTTAAGCAGTTGTTTTTGCCCTTTACTGAGTTGTGTATCATAATTCTTGATATGTTTAGCTAAAATAGAATCATATTTTATGGTTAGATTTAAAAAAAAATTGAATACTTACTGTGAGATAGTACAAAATTCAGAGTTTCATTTCGATATTCGTAAATACTTTTTACTGATAACTTGATTATCATTTGGTGTGGATGACTGAAAACATTTTTATATGTATTTCTATAAATGACATCAGTAACAACATCCTCCATTAATTTAATGATGGTTCCTCGGGAAGGGATATGTTTACCCTTGTATTTCTCCATAAATTTTTTGAACGTAGATGATTAGCAATGGATAAGGTTATATTACATGCAATAAGCATCGTTGTGAGATCAAAGTTAAAGTCTGACTTGATGTATTCATCGTCAAATTGATTTTATAGATGAATATCCATACTCTTGTTATGAGATGAGGATAATGAGTGGCGTGTAATTCTAGACAGGGGACTAAAGGCACATTTATATCGACAAATCCGACAAACCATCTGTTTCTCATCCGGTAAGTATTTTCCAAATTCCTGGGCCTCCATTTTCATAAATCCAGACAGAAGGCAACGTCATTTTGGGGATTTTATTCAGTTCTCTATCGACTATCACCATCTCATATTATATTAATATTGAATAATAAAGGCGGGAATGATAACGTTCATGATTGATAGAAGAGGATGTATATTATTTAATCAATGATACCATAAGTAATTCTTCTTTTCTCCTCGCACGCTTTTGTATTCTTACCAAAATTATCACCCTTAGTCATAGGATAAACCTCCTTAGTTGTAGGTATCGTATTTATTTCAAAATCAGATAATACACTGATGGGATTAAATGTAATTCCGTATGTGTTCTTCATTAATTCATACCTAAATCTACTGTATGTACCGAGGCTTTTGTTCGGAAGAAGTGCATATACACATGGAATTACTGTGTCCATGACCAGTACGTGTACCGTAAATAATTGGTAAAATAATAGTCGGACTAACTTTAAAAGTCCCATCCACAAACCAATGTTGGTATCTGCTTATTATTTCTAAACACTTTTTAGTTGAATAAATAATTATTCGATTTTCATCCATTGATCCAGAATCGAATAATAAAATTGATTAACCTGAGTTTGAAAATCTAAGGTTGGGTGGGATTTTTTTATACACACCTGGAGGATCACTGTTATCTATCCTTATTCGTCTTATGGGTTGGACTAAATTTATATTTTTCCTAATGACAATGCTCTACAATCTAGACAGCATAAAGTTCTTTTTGGATTTGAGTACCTGGAGTTGTTCTCTGACAAATTTGACTTTGACTCAGTCAATTTTGAAAACCAAACGTCTGTTTCACAAATATCACTAACCTTTTTTATAGCTTAGTTTCTAAGATTAGAAACTGCGTCTGCGTCTGGTGTATTTTTTGCTGACGTCACTTCTTTGATAACTTTTTATTAAATAAATATGCTGGTTGTTTTTTAAAATACTATAGAAACGGAACGCTAAAGTCTTATTTTAGGCTCACAGGGAACTTTTTTAAGGTATTTGACTCATAATATTGATTATATTCAATATTACACTAAGGTAGGGGCCAAACAATAGATTAATTGTTTATTATAGGGAGATGTTATCACAGCAATGACTAAGCAAATAATGAAAACAAAAGAAGAGAAAGTCGATGTAACAGCCGTTTTTCCTTTTCTAATCTGTTAACAGTTATTTACCGAAACTTGATGCCAGCTTTAAACATAATAAATAATATCTTTTTTTTATTATTATTACGCATACGCTCGGTTGATTTATTACTTCTTGGAGCATGTATTTACACAGTCCTAAAAAAAAATGACAACTTAGTACATTCACACGGTTCTGGGAGGGTCTTCCTTGTACGCATTCGCCTTGTAACACTTTTTTGTGACGTTTTTGCCTTGTAATGTTGGGTACCTAAACCCACCTTTCCAGATTTATAAGATGGCCTTAGCTATTTGAAACTCTGATAAAACTGTATCACCCTGGGGACGTAAAAAAAAAATCATTGGAAAACGCTGCAATTGCACAAAAAGTCTTGTATACATTGTATTGTCATTTGAGGTTGTTGATTTTCTCTAAATTGATTTTGAAGTAGATATAACAATACAAATCGATAAGTTCAATTTAAGAATATCATTTCCATCTGACTTGAGTAGTCACAAATACGGCTTTAGAAGAATGAAAACTTCAAAAAAATATTTTTTCATCAATACACAAAAGGAAATTAAATTAACAGACAATCCAAAAATGAGACACTTTAGTAGACACGTTAAGATAATTATATAAAATCTTGACTGTAATCTATTTTTATAATTTATATTTACAAAAACAAAAATTAATATGATCTATTTCGATCAGCTCTTTGAGAAAGTAGTTCTCTTGAAGTTTCATTTCGCCGATGTTCAATATACCATCCTAGGAAAAAACTTTCAGAGTTTTTATAATTTTAAAATTGACTGTGAAATAAAAATTATAGTTAATATCATATTAGTAAATGATATTGCAATATTAAACCTCAAACCGTGCACATAAATTTATCCTTTCAATCCTTAAAGCTCAACTATACTATAGATCAATCGAGTTATTATATTTATCAGCCACTAAAGAGGATGCTTTATTTCGGAAGGGTCTTGAAACCATGCTTTTCTTCCATTCGTTAGGATCCAAAATCCTCACAGTAATAGGAAGATGGTTAATTGCCATATATAATCACAAAATATGTATAAGATATAAACACACAAGATTGCAAGATAATTTACTCCCAAAGCACAGGAGGGAAGCACACAAGTAAAGGGTCGAAACGAGCACAGCACAATTTATTATTGTGATAAATTAATTAGAAATATAGATATATCATATTTACACATTCATGTAAACTTTCATGGACGAAGTCTCCATCTTGATCTATTATAAGTCTAGTAGAAGATCCCGGTGAATCTAGATTTTTCAAAAAAAGTCATGTTGGTAACCTGCTAAACATTTTTTCTCGTATATTAATTATTCCCCCCGTTGAATTATGGACTCTATAATTGTTCAATTCATCACTAACATTTATGTTTACGTTGTGATGAGATTCCGTGTTCTTTTTGTAAATAATTATAATCATATATTTGTGAATAAAGGGATTATACGTATCTGAGTGTTAAGAGTCAGATAAAACACCCCCTATTTTGAAAATTCAAACGTCATCAGTAGGTATTTGTAGGAATGGGCATTTCATAGAAGGTGGAAGTGAGATTTAAGGTTTAAGTTGTAAAAAATATGACATTGAATGAGCATGAAACTTAGTAGTCGCAACCTGAACATCTTTTTTATTTTCATCATTATTTTATTCTTGAAGTTAGAACATCTTACTATAAAGCACTAATTTTGTAAGGGAGTTATAGGTAGTGGCGGATAAAACATTTGATGGAAGGTGGAAGTCACTGTTTCTAGTTGGTAATCTGAACCAAATTTTTTTATTTTCCAATGCTGTTGTCATTATTTAATTTCTGAGAAATATCAATGTGAGTTTGCTTGGGGGTTATAAGTGTAACTCCTTTTCATAATTGAGGATCGACACTGGAAAAATTGCAACTTAAATGCTCTTGCTATATATTGAAGGGGCTCTAATAAAACGTAATGGCAGCTGAGCTGCTCTTCTTACAAACATTCTTCAAATTGTCAAGCTGACAACGTTAATTTTCTGTTTATTTTATTTTTACAATCTGGAGAGACACATATTATTCATTTCTGGTTATAGATAGGGTTAGGCACAGTGATGAATATTCTATGTCCCGCCGGTATGTTAAAATGAAAAAAGAAACCTAAAATTAACGTGGTAAACCTCTCAATTTGAAGAATGTTTGAAAATAGAGCAGCTTAGCTGTCAAGACGTTTTATTAGAAAAGCTGTGAGCAGTCCTGAGAGAGATGGAAAGAAAGAAAACACAAATCATACTCCGTATAACGCAACCTCTGAAGCTTACCTTTTTAGTTAGTTATTCAAAGGATATTGTTTATTACTGTAGTGATACTTAGGGCTATTAATAATGTCATCAACTACATATGTGTGACTCGTAAAAAGTAAAGGAATCTGTTCTTGAACAGCAGCAAGTCTTCTAGAGTCCTTATTTCTTCCTCAAATCACGAGGTGGATCTACTTCATTGTCGTCATATGGGATTCAAGATGTCAAATTTTACTTCAAAACCGCTAGTGTATTTCCTTTGTTATAGTGGTTGAGGATATCACCCTCCTTAGGGAAGGGCTTTAATGAGAGGAAGATGAAAAACACCACTCAGGTTCCTCATTAATTTGGATGGGCCTTTCTGACCTTAAATTTCATGAAGAAAGGATATAATAATCTATGTTGGTGAATACATTTTAGGATAATTAGTAAATGAGTTTTCCTAACTGGCATACTACAATGTCAACATATAGGATTATATCTAAGATATCTTTATAAATGATCAAACCCGTTGCTTTTATCGAGGAAGAGTTATCGGCAGAAGTGTACGAAGATATATCATATTTTATTCATAAATTTATATGGATTTTTACGGTAGTCCGCCGGAATGATGAATGATTTCCCTTGCCACCAATGAAATAAGCCTATCAATTACTCCTCCTAAGTAATTTTCCTTATCCTATTCATTCCTAGCCTTACTTTCATCCTTTGGCTATGACTTCAATACCTTGTAAAACACAACGTTAATATAGCAACTCTTTTTGTCGTTTTTGTTACTAATGATCCCATCATTGACTTGGGATAAGCCTTATATCAATATATTTTATGAGTCTTCATTGATAATCTCTTAATAATATAAATTTCAATTTTTTCAAATAATATAGAATTAAAGCTTAAGGAAAAACGAAAAGTCCATTCCTGAAGGTTATCAGATTATGGTATTTGTGAGCTCCTTATTTTGAAGTATTGTATTAAGATAATTATTACATTTCAGATTTAGTGTTTCTGTAATCTTCATCTATAATAATGGACACAGTGACTGGTCTATTTAATTGCTTGCTCGAACTTAATATAGTTATTAAGAAACTTACAATGACTTTGCTTCATCAATATTTGAAGAAAGTTAGATGCCTATTCAGAGACCATCTACTGAGAAATATGGATACCTATTATAAACGATTGGAACAACGGGATAGAGTCCAATTAAACGAAGCGTATTGTCATTTTAAAGACGTTAATATTATATTCATTCAACAATAAATTAATATTTAAATAGTCTCTAATTATTTGATTTTAAACCGCAAAACCTAACCTAATAAGGAAATTTGTGTATAATATAGTGATTATTATATTTTATAGCTTTATAATACAATTTTTAAAAACTGAAATATATTGTTAAAATTTCTTGTCGCTTGTGTTTGATAGTTATTGCATAATAAAGTTTTGTTAATAATTTAATTTTTATATATAAAAAACAAACATAAATTACTACTTTAAAAGCTCTCCATTTTTCATAGAAAATCGATGAAAAGAAGCTTTTTTCAAGCAACTTTTCCAATTTTATAAGATAGAACTATTCATGTAGATGGCATCTATTTTTTTTTTTTATAAAAAATACTGCTATAAAATTTGTGTATAAAATGAATTTAGAACGGATAATTATAGTCAATTTATGTAATCATTCAATGTATTTATTAAGGACTAATAAAGAACTAACATATTTCCCTTCGTTATTATTAATAGAAAAAGGCGAGCTTCTGAGATTTTGTTGACTTATAAAATTTCCACTCATCCATATATCTAGTAATTCATGTATAATGGTAATGGCTCTTAGTAAAGGTATGAAGAGAGTTGATCTTATGAACAAGAAACTGCTGTTTACAGTTTATCTATCGAATCCTAAGTCATTGACACGTTTTTGTTACATAATTTGCGTTAATACCATTAATAATTTAGTTTTCTTAATTGCAAAATTGTTATTGCGAAGAATCGGATTTAATATTATGAAGTGCACCATAAATAATTTCCATTGTCATTGTTGAGACAAACAAAATTATAAAAACGTCATTGAAATTTTTATTCATGTCACATATTTACTCGAGTTTCATAAAAACATAAATGAAATTGTTTACTGTACTAGTAAAAAATAGATCTGATGTTATTTTGATAGCTTCTAATCTTCCTTTACGCATGTTAAAATAAAAAAAAATGTTATCACACACATACATATATTTTCAAAAAAAAAAAAAAATGTTATCACACTATTACATATATTTTCTAAAAAAACTTTTCAATGTACTTCCAATGTACAAGTCCAATGTTAGTTATTTTTTATTTTCCATTTAAGAAAGTATAATCTTTTTAAAATAAAAATAAATGTGAAATTAATTAACATTATTGTATTTCAAAATTATTTAATATTTATATAATAGCTTTTAAAGGGTAAATTAATTGATAAATATTATTTGATCGTTGATAATTTATGTAAAAATATATGGAGTTACTACAAGGATTCTAGATTTTTGGCATGCCATCTTTTTAATTATGGCACTATAGTCCAAAAGATGTTCAAAGTAGAACAACACAGTAAAACCCAAATTCACGAAAGGAATTTGAAACTGTATACAAGTCATATAAATAATTCCAATTATGAACATTCTAATTTTACAGAAGATATAACCAAAATGTTTGTCTCCTTCAATATTCCACTCCATATCGTTAATCATCCAAATTTGGTTAAGTTTAAGGGAATTTACACTAGAAATGTAATTCCCTCTTGCTTCCGCACCAAGTCAATGGAGTCTCAAAGTAAAGTAATGTTGACCAAGATTTTAAAAAAAATTAAGGGGAAGGATATATTTCTTGCATTGGACGAAACTACTGATCCTCGACAGCGGTCCATGACTGCAGTGTTGGTTGGTCCTTGATATGGTTAATTTTTGGGTCGTCCTTATCACATTAATTTGGAATGATTACATGAGTTCCTGTAAAAAGTATCAGCAACGTTCTTGTCTCTTATTTCAGAGGCGAAAGAATGAAGGTTTTCATTACCAACTGAGCTTTATATTGTATTAAAGCAACCAAAAACCTTAAACAACATTTTCCAATTATGTTGCACATCATTTGTCTTGCTGATAGGCTGAACAGAATAGCAACGCTCTGACTTGATTTCTTTTAAAATACAAACTCTATTATCTCTGAAGTGGATATATATATTTTTTTAATTCAGGTGATCTAAAACAAAAAACACTTCAATTCAGTCAAAGAGTATATGAATGTTATGTATAGAAGCTATGATGCAATCTATAAAACAAAAGATGTTTTGAAGAATTATCCACTTTTGTATGAAATAATGTTGATTTAACACAATTTAAATCCAATTCAATAACCAATAAAGCTTTGAAAGAGAAATGATCGCTACTCCCAAGTGTAACTATCATAGAAAATCTATGCCAAGATATTGCACTTGAGCCTTTCAAAATTAATGTCTGTAGATGATAGGGATACATCAAATTTAGAAAATTGCCACCATAAACTATCAATCATGATATAGAGTTTTGAACATACAAAACACTTCTATCGTTAAATTTAGTTCCGAGATGGTTTTCAACGTGATGTCGTACATAAATGCAGCAAAAAAATCCCGTCTCACGAAGGCTCACGTCAAGAATATGATAATCAAATCGAACAGTGGTATTAACTATGAGGATAGTTGAATGACTTCATAATTTGTAAATATAATAATATTAATAAATAATTAAAAATGGTTACTTTAATTTTAAATAATATATACCTATTACATTTTAATCTATCATTTTACAACAATTTCCTTATGAAATTTAGCTACTTAAAAGTATAAGAAATTAATTAGATAAAAACTAAATAAAAAACTAATAATAATACTTGTATGGTTTATGATAACATTTATCTATCTTCATAAATCAATGTTCCATTTCACTATCATAATATCCTTCACATGACCCTCCGTCAAATCGGACCTTTTCTCTAAATCTATGTATCACATTAGACTGAAAACTCTCTCACAATCAGAGTTAATAATAGGGAGGGTTTTCGTATTAAAAAAAAAATCGCTATCGTGATTGATGGTTTCAGGTGCCAATTCACTCAATTCGATGTATCCTTTTTTTTTTCTCTATAACCTCCAGACATTTAGTATTGAAAGGTTCAAGTGTAATATCTTGGCATAGATTTTCATCGATAGTTACACTTGTGAGTAGCGGCAATCTCCAATGCTTTAATGGCTACTGGTATTGGATTCAAATTGTTTTGAATAAACTCTATTTCTGAATAAAGGGACTCATTTTTCAAAACATCTTTTACTTTTTTTTATAGCATTATGGTTTCCATCCGTACCTTTAATATACTGTTTGACTTAATTGAAGTGATTGGCATAGTATTCAACTGCTTTAAGCCAAGATCTTTAACGCATAAGGATAGATGCTGGTGGGAGGGGAACTTGGCATAAAGTTGTAAATTTACGTTTTCTATCACCTGAATTAAAAAATACTTTCTTCACTTCAGAGATGAGAGTGTTTGTATTTTCGAAACAATCAGAACAGAGCGTTGCTATTCTGTTCAGACCATGAGCTAGACAAGTGACATGCAACATCATTGGGAAATGTTGTTTAAGGGTTTCGGCTGTTTTCATAGAATATGAAGCTCCGTCGGCAATAAAAACCATCAGTCTTTCGCCTCTGTAATCTGAGCCAAGAACGTTGCTGATACTTTTTACGGCAACACTTGTAATAGTTCTATTGTCGGCTTTGGTATCATTTTCCAAATTAATGAGATAAGGAAAATCCAAAAAATAACCATCTAATGGACCAACCAACACAACACAAGAAACGTAATGAATTATTGTACTTACAAAACCAAATCTCAAGTCAATACTTTATCTCAAACTTCATCACGAAGCAACTTTATACGTTTCTAAAACTTATGAAAATAATCAATACAAAGTTCGTAGTTACAGATTGTTTCATTATATATGGTTAATGATCATGAATTTTGATATGTTTTCTCCTCAAGAATGAAAAAATAATGATGATAACTGCAAAAATACGCTCCCGCTTTTGAGGACATATAATATTCATATCTGGTTTGCATACGAGTGAGTGCAAGGAGAGGGCGGGGGCGAGACTTAAGATGCTATTGATTAAAGTTTATTTTAATAAGTCAGATGCCCATGATGTTATGATTTTGGAAAATGCCGTGTTTTTACTCAATATTCCATATATCTATATTATAGATTTACTTCATTTTTTTACCTTCAAGTCGCAAATAGGATAGTTATAGGATGAAAAATCAAAAACTAACTATTATCGCTTTACCAGAATTAATACATTGCTTGTAAATTGATGAATTAATGTATTATAACTTATATGTGAGATAGTAAGTAAAAAAAAGTAGTTTAGATTATAAAAATATAACTAAACAACAATAAGTTATTATTAAAAATATTAATTAGAAATGTTAAAAGAAGATATTTTCAGAGAATCAAACATATTAAACATGACAAAGGATACTATATAAAAGTTATTAAAATATAATAAAAGAAGTATATTCAACAAATTGCACAATGGAACAATAGGCACGAGCAAACTAAAAAATCCACCAGGGGTGTGACTCACCGTCGCTTTTGCTAATATAAGTATGGATTGCTTAAGAGCGCTAGTATCGCTTAAGATTACGTCAACTGTTGTGTGAAGCCGGTGTATTGGTTAGCTATTTTATTTTTAATAATATTTCATCTTTAAAAATTGCAATATTGCTGTATTTCATATTTGTAAATTGTTAGATAGTTAATATTATAATTTATACAAATGCCATCGTCTTGTGTTGTCAAATGAAGATAGATGTTTAAATGGCAGATTGTTCTGAGACGAAAGACGATAATGATTCACTCTGGAGGCCATCACCATACTCTGTGTTATGTGAAATACACTTCAAGCAAGAATATTTCAGAATACCAAGACTAACACTAGCTTCCGAGGGAGGAAAATTATATCGGCATTTGAAACGAGATGCTGTCCCATCTCTTTTTACTTGGTCACAAGTAAGTAAAAATGCAGTTGATAATTTTCTTCGTTCGATCCATATTTAAAATGGGCAAGTTTAAGGTCTTTAAATCTTCCTAAGAAATTTTAATTTATAAGCCCACACTTTTTTATAGAATAGTAACATAATTAATATCGATGAAAACAGCATGATTATGACTCCTGGTCAATACTTGGATGTGTTAGTGGGGAGCTACATACTGCAAACATCAACAAGGGAATTTTAACTCCAACAGAAGACGAATATGACAAATCCGAACCATGACCACAAAGGATCAATATATTCAAACTACTTGAAACAAAGAAGAAAACCTTCTTTCTTCGACCTATGTTTTCGATCCAAAACTATGTTAATAATCCATCAGGTAGATGAATGAAATACTATATATCCTGGGGTATTCTATAGAAGGATACTAAAGTTGCATTTTAAATCAGTATCTTTGGTTTTGTAATAGAAAAATGGTAAAACATATTTTTTCTTAAATAACTTTATTCTTATTTTTTAAGAGGAATATTTATCCACCTTTAAAATATTAATGACATATCATGTAGAGTAGTGTGAATTTGACTGTTACAATTCAATTTATTCCTGCAATTAATTGCAGTGATTAGGTTCTTGCACTTAGGAATAATTCTTCACCTATTGAGTTACTTCTTTATTATATTATATAAAAAGATAATATATACGAAATGACTTTGTATAAAATGTAACGCAACTTCATATACATAAATAAACACGCAGCTCATCAGACTACTACACAGAAATGAGTAACTACAGTCACTTCTAATTTTTGTATTTTTCCCTTGAGTCGCCATTATTTTCTGTGTCTGCAGTAACTTTCTTTTCAGACGCACACAACATTTTTCGTATGGAGGACTCTTGAAATATTTAAGAGCGTGAGATTTAGTTTCATTGAATACAAGATAAATTAAATTATTACCGCTTAAAAGGGACATAAATAATAGTTATGTACTTTTTAGAGTGGATTGTTGCAGTAATTTATTAATTATCAGAAATTTATCACGGGAAGCGGAAAACGCATTTGAACAGGGAGTTGGTGATTTTTTCTATCTGTCAGAAGGAAATTCAGAAGAGCAACTTTAATGATCACAAAGTTAAACTCCATAAGAATGACCCCAGCTGCAAGTATCAAGTGAAAATTGATCATAAGAAGCAGAAAACATTGAACTTTGCTGTTAAGAAAACTTCCTCTGCTACATTCTCATCATCAGTCACTGCCTCCTCCTGTCCCGATGACCCTGCTCCAGTTGAGGCCTTACTGCCTGAACCAAGATCTGAAAAGTCCGTTTCTGCTGAAGAGAAAGTTACTGCAGACACAGAAAATAATGGCGACTCATCAAATTACCCCAGCGGACGGATTTCTCATGGAATAAGACTTCCTAATCTCGATATCGGACCAATCTTCTCTCCCGGGCAGCTCTCTGTAGTCAACAACAACAATATTCCCTCTGCAGAGGACTCTGAGACTAGTGACAATGTCCAGGGAGGTGAGAAGAGCAAGACTGAGGAGATGGAGTTTGTGGACGGAGGCCCAGAGTACCCTGTCGTCTTCACGAGCCAGCTGGGTGACCCGATACTTACCGGGCGGGAGCCAAAGCAGAAGGACATCCAGACCAGAACCAGAGTGGAGACTGAGCGGGAAACTGTGCCTAAAGTCGAGAGAGATCATCCTCTACAGCCCAAGTTACAAACATACAGTCCTCAGATAGATGACAAATACTCCAGAGACTTTCAATATCATTGGTTCCGTAAGTTCCCGTGGCTAGAATATGACGAGTTTGAAAAGTCAGCCAAGTGTTTCGCCTGTTCCAAATTTTCCATTTCCAACCTTGGGAAATTTGAGTTCAAAACATGGAAAAACAGTTCCTCGTTGAAAGTTCATTCTAACAACAAAAAACACAAACTGTCGATGGAAAAGTGGATCAATTTCCTCACATCAAAGAGAAAGAATACCTCGGTTCTCGGCCATGTTCAGTCTCAACATGCTGAGGAAGTCGTGAAGGGCGAGCTTATTTGAGGTATCTTTTCCAAACTGTTGGATTCCTCGCTAAGCAAGGATTGGCTTTTAGGGGCGATTCCGAAACAAGAGAAAAGTTGACGGAATCTAATGAAAACAATCGAGGAAACTTCTTGGAGCTTTTGTCCCTGCGTTCACACGACAATCATATTCTCAAAGATAAACAGGAGGCAGAAGTCAAAAATTTGGTTCAGCTGGGCAGGTTTTGCCAAATGGACTTCACCTGACATCCAAAATGAGCTGATAGAGATTATAGCATCCAAAGTGACGGAAAATATAATTGAAGATGTCAAGACTTGTGCCGGCGATGATAACTACTGGTTCTCTGTGATTGTTGATGACACATCAGATATGTCAAACACGGAGAAGTTCAGTATATCACTGGGATATCTGACGAGTGAAGGCATCAAGAAAGAGAGCTTCCTCAAGTTTGTAAAAGTTACCCAGACTGACGGGAAATATTTGTTTGAGAAGCTTCACGAGGCTGTCAAGGATCTCGGCCTTAGCCCCGCCCGCACTGTCTCCCTGGCCGCGGACGGTGCCTCCAACATATCCGGCATCAAGAAGGGTCTTACCGCCAGGTGGAAGGAAACAGCCCCACTGTGTGTCTGCATCCACTGCTACGCCCATGTCCTCAATCTTGTAGTCAAGGATCTTCTCTCAGATATAACCCTGTTGAAAAATACAATGGGGACAGTACAAATTTTATACAACTTCATTGAAGGGTCACCAAAGAGGTCAGCAATCTACAAGTCGGTGAAGATAACAAGTAAAGATGAGGAGCATGCCAAGGTGATGACCCTGAAGAACCAGTCTGCTACCCGCTGGAGTCTCCGCTACGATGCTGTACACGCTGTAGGGATGGTCAGAATCATGAAGACCCTCATAATAATGAGAAAAGATAAAGATACATTGTCGAGTTCAACAGTAACTTCTCTGCTCAACAGCATCTTTAGTCACGAATTTGTTTTCGGCATTGAACTGTTGAAGACACTCCTCAGACACACATCTAGCTTGTCAGATGAACTTCAAGGCAGAAAGGTTGACCTAACAAAGGCCCAGAAACAAGTCAACCTAGTGATTAGAACTCTTGAAGATCTTAAGAATGAGAAAATCTTTGAATCAATCTGGAAACTTGCTGAGTTGAAGTCGTCTGAGATGAAATCAGTATTTGACCAGGAGGACTCAATTGATTTGGAGTTCAAGGAGGCGAAGATTCCAAGGAGAATAAAGTGGAAAGGAACAACTGAATCCTACTTCCGTGAAACACATTTCGATGTTGCAATCAATAAGATTGTATTAGAGCTTGAGAACAGATTTTCCACCGACGAGACAAACATCACAATGGATCTCATTGCAATCGTCAATGACAGTGAAGTGGAGACCTGTGTCATTGAACGTGTCGCCAAGCACTACAGACTTGAAATCGAGCAGCTCCAGTCAGACCATGCAATCTTCCAGCAATTCAAGGTTAATATTATAATGTTTCATTTTGCATTATATGTTTAAAATTTATGTTTCTCTAGGCAGTTACAAATTGCTGCTGTGTTAATAAGCTCGGGAGTGTTCCGTCTGATGCCGGAGCTATACAAGGTGATCGTTATCCTGGCCTCAATGCCCATCAGCAGATGTGAGACGGAGCGGTCATTCTCCTGTCTCAGAAGGCTCAAGAACCACATGAGGACCACCATGGACCAGGAGAGGCTCTCCTCCCTCACCCTCTTGAACATGGACAGGGTGATGGTGGACAAGGTGCTCCATGAAGACATGGACAGTTTGATTGACACCTTTGCGTAAAGGAAAGAGAGGAAAAACTTCTACTTCTAATAATGATAAAGAACACATGCATTTTTTTCTTCATTTTTTTCAAACACATCACCACGTATACATGCGAGTTAAGAACATCAAGACTTGTGAACATAATTTATTTTCTGTCGATGTAACCGTTTCATGGTATATTATAATCTCGTTCATTATCTTCATCCGTTATCATTTTAAAAATATTTAAGGAGGTTTAAATTGTTTGACTTAATTGTATAGTTCAAAAATTTTCTCTCATTCTTGCACCGTGCATTTTATACTGCATTATACTCCTTCCTTTATGAATAGGTCGGCATTGACTTTCCGTCTAGAGTTTTTCCTTTTCATTTTATTTTTCCCAATGTATGCTTGAAGAAAATAATGGTCAGACAGTCCATTGGACGATATTCTTGCAAGATTTAATCTATGCTGTAGCATTTGCCCTGTTTAAATATCCCACGTCACCACTGAAAATCAACCGTTCACCCTTGTAAAGTGGACCGAAAAATCTTCCTGACATACGGAACTGTTCTTTTCTAATCCACCTTTATGATGACTCCCATTCAATCTTCTAAACCATCTGAAATTACTCATAATCCAGCATTTCTAGGTGTCTAAAAGTCCAAGACCTCCACAGGAACTTTTTTCATGAAGTCTAGTCCATGATATTGTGTCACACATTTTCCCATAGAAGATTAATCTTCTCTTGATTTGGTCAATTATTTTTCTTTTTCTTCTTTGTATGGAACAAAACACATTAAATGACTAATCTTGGACACGATCATTTGATTTCATACAAGTACTCTTCCAGGTAGATCCAAACAGTAATTTTGAAAGTGAAAGTACATTAGTTTCAATTTACTTTCTATTTCTTCAAAGCTTAGGTCACTTGTTCTCTCGACCTCTATACCTAATTGCTTAGTATGTGTAGTTCTTCTTAGTTGTGATTTTTTTCCTTTGGTTCCCTCCCCATAGTTATCACTTCATTCTTTTTTTCATTTATTTTTAATCCACTTTTACTTCCAAAGCCTTCTAGCACTTCCGTTAATTCTAAAATTAATTCATTATAAAATTTGATTAGAGGAGGCAGTATATCCTTATTAAAGAATTTAGTACTTAATATAATTTCCTCAATATAAGTATCTTCAAATGTAAAGACTACAAAAACATTTTGATCTCCTTGCTGCTCGTAGCCCTGACCCAGAATTTGGGAGTAATAATTATGTTTTATTTTTAACTTAATATCACCACAACAAATCTCCAAAAATGGATATTTAGATCTTGGAGCAATTTTATCATAACGTCCTTAATAAAGACATTTTACCTCGATGATTTAGTTTTTTTCTACAAGTACATCGGGAGATTCAGCCAAAAAAGGACATTCTGCATCAATAAAAAGCTCACATTTGTTAACAATTTTTTAGTTAATTTTGAAAACTTTTTTTATACCAGTCAATAAAATCACTTTCATAAAGTCTCAAATAATAGTTAATAATAAAATTAAAGGACTATTCTCAATAGGTGACTCAACTTCGTCTGAAGTATTTCTCTAGCTGGTAGAAAGTATTCTTTGGCCGGATAATCATAATTATTATTCATGGATGTTTATTATTTTTCCACAATGTAATCACTGGTGATGTGTTTACAAACGAATATAATAAACAACGTACATGTTCTATTAGATAAGAAAGTTTTGTACAAATAAGTTCAACTAAAAAAAGGAAATTATAATTGATCGCAGAATCCAAAAATGATCTCATTTTTTCTCTCAGTGGTCTGAATTATGAAATATCTAGGTTTATGGTAATTCAGGGTTATTTTCGTTCAGAGTCCTTTTTTAACCTTAATACAATTATCAAATTAAGGTTCGATTAATAAAACTAATGTAAATGCAAAATTATTTATTTATTTATTATAAAAATATTTTTATTATTCTTTATCTTTTTTTGAACTTGATATTTTTTTTATGGTGAAAAAGGATGAAAAATAACACTTTCTTTAGATTTTTTTAACTTATTCATCATGCGTAGTGATAAGGACTATCATAGCTTATATTATAGAAAAATATTCAATGTTTTGTTTAAAAAAATCTATTTCAGAGATATCTCTATATATTTTTGTTCGATTTTTTATTTTTTAAGTGATCTTCATTTTTTTTATCTCTATATATTTTTGTTCGATTTTTTATTTTTTAAGTGATCTTCGTTTTTTTTTTATTTTTAGTTTATTTGCAAAAATATAATATTCTTGTTTGATCATGAATATTATACATTAGCACTATTCATAAAATTTAAATATATTAAAAATACACACAAAAACATTTGAGTAAATGGAGAGACTAATTTTAAATCTAGGTATGGGTTTCATCTATCTTCATTTATTAAAAACGGAAAGACTTCGATGTTTTTTAAGAATTAGGACAAAAGAAGAGATCCGAATTACTTTATTCTCAATAATCTATCTCAAGAGATGTTCGAATTTGGATTGCGGATACCACGAATGCCGATAGAATGAACATTAATTTGTGAACGACAGGAGCATGACATATGTTATTACTGAATTAAGACCCTTGTAAAATACGGGCTGATCCCTTGTACAACATTTGAAGCTAAGAACACTTTGAAACAATTCAACCAGTTGTTCTTGACCATATTACAATATTTTTAAGACTTTATCTCGAAGATTATGTTCATATTCATTTAGTAATATGATAATCATGAATTTGGAAAATTAGTTGTTTAATTAATTATATGATTATTTGAGACATCACTAAAAACTTACCTAAGTTTTTCCCGAAAAATAGATGGTACACAAACCAATTGCACACTTTTTGAACCTAATACCCCTTTTGAGTCAATTCAGTGAGTTGTTCCTGCCCATATTACATGTTTTTCTAACGCCTTATCTCGAAGATTATAAACATTTAACAATATATTAATTCTAAATTTGAAAAAAAATTATTTATTTAATGAATATTTGAAGACGTCAATAAAAACTTACCCGAGTTCCCCCAAAAAAAAAAAAGAGATGTTAAATAAACCAATTCCACACTCTTTGAAGTTAATACCCCTTTGAGTCCATTCAGATAGTTGTTCTTTCCCAAATGAATCATGAATCAACTTAAAATGGGATCAGTTAAAAAATACAAAATGGAACAAAATCCTTCAAGTTAAATATTTCTTAAATAGGTCTTTTTTTTTTAAATTAAAAATCGAATATTTTTTCTATAATATAAGTTATAATATTCCTCATCAATATCGATGATAAATAATTTATAATGGTCTAAGGAAGAGTGTCGTTTTTCAATCCTTTTCAGTCAAAAAATGGAAATATATCGAGTTCAGAACAAGATACAGAGTCAATAAAAACACATTATAGTCATAAAAAACACTTTTACGTTTGTTTTGTTAATCTTAATTTGTTAATTTTTTAAAGGGTAAAAATGACTCTGAACCCTATGAGTTCCGAATTACTATACCTCCAGATATATCAGAATCTGGACGACTAAGAGAAAAACTGAAATCAGTTTTGGATTTTGCTCTCAAAGATAAATTCTATTTTTGGCTTTAATTCATTTCTACAAAATTTGTGTTTCCAGTGTAATTAAATGTAGTAGAAAATGAAGTTCACTATTAAGAAGTTAAATCATAAATCCAACAGCTAAAAAAAAGAAAAATCATTCTTTATATTAACAAATAAAAAATAAACCCGATTTATATAACTACTTATAAGAGTAAGTCCTTCATTGAGGATAGAAATTAAAGTATTTCCAGCCTATTAGCCCTTACTATATACTAGGTATTTTACAAATAATCAAAAATAACTTAATCAAGGGCTGTTAATAGGTTGCTGTGGTGTATATTAACTGTATAGCTTCGTTGATACCCAAATCACATATACGCGGTTTCAAACAATGCTGTGTTCGTAATTATTCTGATTTCCCGTATTGTGGGGTATATTGTCCTGATACGGCTATATATTCATGTAATAAAAGTGTCTAATTTTGCATAAGGGGGGAGGGTGGGGATGTCCTGTAAGTATTTGATTTGATACTTAGACTAAAAAGGTTGCTGAATAAATATTGTATAAGTTCCGATTATTTAAATTTTACAGTATTGAAATGACCAAATTAAAAATCAAGTAAAAATACAAGATTAAGATTTAATTTTACAATTATTTTATATTTACCTTTTATGGCATACATTATTTTAAATAATTTATGATGAATAAAATGTTTTTATTGTCCTAACCATGCTTTAAAAAAAAAAAAAAGGAAAAATAATAAAAAGTGGACTTTGAAAAATAATTTATCTAATTTTCCAACGTGAATTTTATATAACTCGGATATTTCTTACTCCCAAAAACCGTAATAAACGGAGATCTTCTGTATACTTAAAAAAATGTATTTTTTGTGTCCTATATATGCATGTAAGATATGAAGTTTATTTTTTGTTGATTACTGAATTAGAAAAAAAAAAAAAAATCCTGGTAAAAAAAATTATTTAGTGGCTTATAGAATTTAATGAAACTTTTCCAGTTGGTATAACAATGACTAAATTTTACTGGATTCAACTTGTTGTCGATCGGAAATAACAACTTTGTTTAAAACACGAGTTTTACAAAGTCGATTTTGATTGTATTAAACCTATTGAAAATAATTTTTTTTACACAGAATGGTAGGAGACAAAAAATATATTCGTTGCTATAGATCATTGTTACACCAACTGTATTATTTATTCATCTCAATTGTAAATAAGAAACAAAACTTTACAATTCTAATATTGTATATGTTAGGGAATATAACTTTATGAAATTTTACAGGTTCATAGACAAAATCCTTAAGTTTACTGAATCATGTGTGTATCCTACTGGAGATGTCCGGAAATTAAATAATATATTTATTTTTTAATACACAAACTTTCAAAAGACGATTTCAAATGTATTAGGGCTATTAAAACAGAGTTGTAGCTTAGCTCATGAAAAATAGTTAGATAAAAGAAAAAAAATATTATTTGAAATTTACAAAGTAATAAGTAATATTATTTAATTTTCGTAGAAAAAAACAAACAAGAAAAACCTCTAAAAATAAGTATGATGATGCTGTTATGACACAATCTATTTTTGTAACATGCCTATAGTTACGGAGTATAAAGAGTAATGAAGGTTCTTTTGAGAGAGTTTTGAAATGCGAAAATGTGAGTAGCATAATGCCAAGACAAAAAGATACCTTGAGTGTTTATAAGAATGGAGCCAAGATCAAAGAGCAAAATCACCTCATTTTATGTAATCTACAAGAACCTCATCACTTCTTTAATCAAACATACCTATAGCACAAAATTGGTTTTTCTAAGTTTGAATAGTTTAAAGCTATGAAACGTGTGTTAGACGGAAGTTATTCTGTATGCATTTACGTAATTCACAAAAATATGAAGCTCTTCATTCATAGAGCTAAATTAAATAAATTGTGTTGCATGGATAATTCAGACTATCATAATGTTAGACCACAATCACTCCATGATTTCCTCATAATTCTCTAATGTGATCATCCCTCTATAGAATGCTGTCTCCATCAATGTGGAATGTGGGGTGAGGAAATTAAAATTAAAAATATAATGTCGCAGATTTTGGAGGATAATATGATTAATGAAATAACCTATAGAAGATGTACTCGTACCAAAATATACAAGTCATAACATAGCTCCATGAACATTAAAGTCCTCCCAAGAATGTGTTTCTTAAGGATAATTCCCTGAAATCGGCGGAAGAGGTATGAGGGGGGTACCTACCCAATCCTCAATTGAAGAATACCCCTCATCTATCAGCTCATTAATGTCAAAGCCTTTAGAATACCTTTCACACAGAGAGCAAAGGAGAACAGAAATCTGACCGTCGTCTAAATATTTAAGAATAAAATATTATTCAGCTACATAATTTCCACTTTTTAGGTACAAACTTAGACTCGATGAAATATTCAAGGACTTTTGCAGTCTATATGAGGACTTATTTCCAGCTTTGCTATAAACCAAGCAATTTATATCTGAAATTGAAACGAAATTTCAAGAAATAAAATATTGACAGTGAAAGTCAAACTAATTTCATTACTGTTGTTGGATTCGACTCTGGCCTTTACAAAACAATTAATTCTTATTTACTTCAATTAACATAAGCAACGGGCATCCTATGACAAAGTACACTTTTAATTATTTGCAACTGTCCACGAAAAAAAACAAAAACAGATGATCCACCTTACAAAAAGGCAATCATTAATGAAACCTAAAATCATTGAATGTTTATATTTGAATATATGATATTCAAAAGTCATAATATGGTGTTTTTTTATCAAACTTTTCTTTTTTGTATTACTTCTAAAATATCCGCATGCGTAAGACTTGTTCAAATCAAAAAGATAGTATTTATCTGTGAACCAAGTAAATTTCTAGAAAGCAACTCCCGGTACGTAATGTGTTTCGGAGTATTTATATATTTGGCTCAAAAGTACAAATGTCCTTTAAGTAACATTCCCTACTAGCTTTCGACGATTTAATCTTTTAAAACATTTTTTTAAACAGTTGGTTCATTTGACTTCAGCTGGTGCTACATATAAGTGTTTCATCTTTACCAAATTCAAGCTAAATAATTTCAACTTCATTTTGCTTTCTTACTTGGTCTTAAATAAGCTTGAACTCAGTATTCTTGTTCATCAATTGGTTAATTATTGTATTTAAATAATTTTTAACTTTTATTAATTTTTGAAGGTATACACAATTAATGCCACTTACAAAATTTGGATGATTAAAAATATTATTGAAATAATGTAATTATAATAACATTTTTTTTACTAAGAAGTATATTTGGACTTTGTCCAAAATGTTAATTATAAATAAATGTTCTGATAAGATATTAAACTCAAAAAATTAATTTGTAAAATAATTGTCTGATTTCAGATAAAAAATTACAAAAGTTAAAAACTTCATTAAATAATGGAATTACGACAGTATTCAGTAAGTATAAAAAATGTAATACTGTGACATTATTCAATATAGGGATGAGCCTTTTTTTAAGTATTGATGATGGAAATTTTAATCATAGTTACTAAAAGGTTATAATTGATTTAAAACCTTTTGATTCTTCTGTACAATCATATGTATCAAATAACAATAAAATTGGTAGATATAATTTATAAACAGTTTTACACTTTCCTATTCATATGAGTAAACATTTACCAAATTACCATATATAATTATCATTTATCCTTTTTCTTTCATTTTATAGATTTAAATGAACTCTATGCTGTATATATAAAAAAGTTTTTGTTGGTGTGCATTTATAGCTGGTAAATTGAGTTTGTTAATCTTAGATTTAGCTTTCCTAATTACGATTAACAATTCCTTCCATGAATGTTATGACCTTAATAAAATCTTCCTTTTTATTGTGAATATTTTACTTAATTTAGCATATTTATGTGCAATGTAAAAGTTACATGAACGATAATTCAGTGGTGAGGAAAAAAAGTTTAACTTCCTATAGGGGTAAATAATATGCACATAATTAAAATTTCATTTTTCTTGTGGTACTTTCATAAATTGACTTTACGATATAATAGCTGAAGTAAAAAGTTCTGAGCGTTTTTCGCTAGATATCTTTACTGAGCTACATCTCACGAATAATAAATTGCATAAAATAAAAGGTTAAATTATTATTAAAAGGTTAAGGGTACATTTAAAAAAAGTTCAATGACAGTTTTGTGTTTGGTAGTGAAGCCACTTGTGTTAAAGCGTTCCAAAATTAAAGTAAAAAGAAAGAGATAATTTGATACATTCTTCAGTATCACTACGACCAAAGTGAAAAGTTAGAACAGGCAGCCAAAAAAGGTGTGCTGTTTATGGGCTCTATACAGTATCGAATGCAACAGCAAAGCGGTGACTCCAACAATTCCATTCTGGTAATATGTACGTCGAAGATGAGGTATGCTCTGGTAGGACAATCATGGAAAACGTCGATAAAATAATGGAAATCGTCAAATTGGAACAGCAGGTGAGCACTTATTCCATTCAAAATGGACAAAAGTTATCCAAAAAATCGGTGCAAATTTGATCTAAATCAGATAATCCCAACTATGTTAATTTTATTGTCAGAATAAAGTGAAAAAACGGTCAGAACTTTTTACGTCATCTATTATATTTATTGAATAAAATGGACAAATTTACAAAAAAATTGCTTTAAAAATGAAAAGACAAATAGAAATAAAAATTTGTATAGAATTCAATTTGATACCAAATAAAAACTGTTATGTTTGAATAAATTCAAATTAATAAATGATGAAAATCTACATGATAATGTCAGATTCTTAGAATTAACTATGTTTAAAATTGATTACAGACCAGAAAAGTAAGATAATCAAAAAAAAAAATTCAAACCCTTGTAAAAATAATTGCTACTTTACTGACTGCAATATGTAAATATGAATATATGATGTATTAACATTTTTTTTTTTCATACTTATTAGGATCTGATAGGTATGATAAAGAGAGATTCATTTTTAATATAAGGCAAAGGTGAAGCCCTTACGTCCATCCGTCCAATTATGACATCAAAATACAATGCAATAATTAACCATTTTCATTAAACAAAATGAAACAAGGGTTTTTATTTAATTTTTTTTGGTTGTTTATGCCTTCAAGTTGGTTTACTTCTACAATAATTACATGAAACATTTTATATATCAGCATTTAAATAATTATTTATTTCTATCAGTAAATTTCATATCAATAATTTCAGACTAGTAATAATGATAGTAATAAAAACCAAAAAAAAAAAAATGTATATCAATGGCTTTCAAATCGTGTATAGGACTTTTCAATGGTCTAGCTAACAAAATATTATAATGAAAAAATGATATAAATATTAAATTCTTCATAAATCAAATATATGCTATATATATGTAATTGCGTTTTTGATTATAACTTTTGTCAAATAACATCATAAACAAAATTTTAACAAAATCTATGATCATTGCTGTTGTAAACTTTTGATGAAATGAAAAACATTTATATATATATATAATATGCCATTCATTGTTGGTTACAGTCATTTTAAGTTATAAAATGGTGATATTTTTCTATATGGGCACAATGAGCATCCTACAACCCAATTCGCTATTCCTGAAGGTTGTCCATTGTTTTGTATAGAATGTAATTTAAGTAAATTATTTTTAATTATATATGATTTATCAATCTTATGTTAAAATTAAGAACATATAGTATAAAATAAAATGGTATTTAATGATAAAATGATAAAATTTATTTAAAGATAAAAAATCTTTTCGGATCATTCTGTTACAAAAATATCGATTATTTTTAAAGTTAAATATGTACTAAATTTTTCTTGCGCAAGAACTGCAGTTATAAATTCTTCTTGAGAAACTCTTCCATCTAAATCTGTATCCATTTCTTCAAAAATATTTTTTGCAAGACCTTTCTGAGCATCCACTTTACTATGTTCTTTCGTCAAAAAAAGCGTATATAGATCCTTAATGACTCTCTTCATTTCTCTCAAAGAAATACTTCCATCACGATTAATATCAAAAATTTTAAAAATCTGATTAAGATTCTCCTCAGGTGTTCCGGAACTTAAGACATAGAGAATGATCATGAATTCGTGAAAGTCAATCAATCCGTCCCCATTGGTGTCATACATACGGAATATATGTTTTTCCAACTTATCAACATGTTTTGTATCAGGATAACATCCAAGAATCATACATTTAAAGTATTTCCGTGATATTTGCCCCTCAGGATGCTTGGCTAAAAAATTAGAATGGTATTCATCTACTTGAGCTCTATCTAAGGCTGTATGATGAGATATGTAATTTAGATCTTCGTCTCTGAGTATTGGACTACCATTAGAGCAACCCATTATGGGAAAGAAGTAACTGAAAAATAAAAATTTACATGATTTAATTTTATTCTATTCACAATTTAGAAATTGAAATATAAAAACTTCAATGTTAAAACATTATAACTGGTATAAGCAAATTTTTCCTTTAATACTCGTCAATTTGGAGAACCTGATAAATCAATAGTATGAGGTGTTTCAATATTATATGTAAAAAAATTAAACTTTTTAAGGTATAAAAATGTAACACTAATTTATTATTCAAAGCTAAAGTATTTCCATATAACTCTTGATAACAATTTTTTGTGTAAATTAATGTATTTTTGAAATAACAATAAATAATTAAATTAAATAAGAACAACATGTTTTATAAACGCTGGGTCAATTATATAAAATATGGACAATTTTAAACACTAAAATTTAACTTGTACAGGTAGCAATTTGTTTTATTTTTTTGAAATGTTAGATTAGATTTTAGAGAACATATTTATTCTCTCGTGTCAAATAAACAATCAGTGTAAAGGTGGGAAAAAAAGTTAAAATGTTCAAATTAGCTGAAGCGGATTAATGTCCTAGTCTAATCAAGAACTTCATTGTTTACCCAAACAGTACAGTTTATTATGTCAGGGTAACTAAAGTTAGAGGTAATGGTAATCAAAAATCTACAAACACAGTTTTTAGCATTAATCATAACCATGGGTGTCCTTAGGAGTAATATAAGAGACCTTGGGTTGCCATATTTCTTGAAGATGTCGTAAGTGCCTATAGGTCTTTTTTGCTTCATATCGAGTGAATAATTGAGTGAATGATAGCTTTTTTGTATATCTATTAAAACTTTTGTCTATGTAATTACAATTTTTACATTGAATGATTTTATCTGAAACAATTACTCTGCAATATATAAGTAATTTGCAATTATAATCCAATGTTTTGATTGATTTGTATTTGCCAGTCCATGAAATTACAATATCAATAAATATTTAAAATAAAGAATTAATAATAAATATGAAAAGGGAAGTTATATTTTGTTTAAATATAAATAATTTTAACATTGTCAGTACTCACCAAATACGATTTAAAATGAATAAGATAAAAGTAGACTTTTATTAATAATTTATAAATACAGCAGATATAGAATTACGTCATTGTTCAAGGCTATGAGAGAAGGCCCGCCCTTATATTTTTGGATATAAATAAAAACATACAATGTATATAGTCTTCCTTGATTATAATGAATAGTTTCAAGTGATACTGTTAGCTAAATATCTCGAGGGAAAGAGCGGACAGACAAGTTTATTTCCTATAGTGATGTAAATCGTGTGTATTTTTTACATGGTTTTTTTTTTTTAAATTGATAAACTGAATAATGTATTTCCATTTCCTTAGCTGTTTTCATTATTATTTAACTCCTTACTATTGAATTTCATTCAATTTGTGTCATTTGTGTGTGCTAATATTATAATATTGAAAAAAGTGACTGAATAAACTTAAATCGTTTAATTTGAAACTAGCCAATCATGGATTTTAAAATAAATGATAGAAATTCTTGCTAAATGAAAAATATATAGGCCAAGTCAAAACTTTGAAATGGATTTCTATATTCAAAAATAAACTTAAAAGGTCCATCTGGATATTATCATATATATATTAAATATTCACGTAGTATGAAGAAAAAAAGAATATTCAAATTGATACAAAGAATAAGTCAAGAGTATATAACTCAAAAATGCTTTAAAATTTACGAAAAATGATTAAAACATTGATATTTGCACAAGGAATCAGAGGGTTCTGATAAACATAGTATTTAGATTTTTATAAATCTTATGAGGAGATGTTTGTCTGTTATTGTTGTCTTTATTTAGGAACTAGAAAGTAATCCTTGCTAAATAAACATTATCTTTAGTGTCACGAGAATAAATGTTAGTCACTTTCCTCAAATCTCCTCCAAATGACTGTCATGCTAAGAAATATAAATTAATCATCCGGTATTACGTGTCAATGAGTAATTCATGAATGGATTATATATATATATTATATATCTTATTGAGCGTAAAACTATTCTGCTATTTGTTAAGCTTAGCTTTGCTAAAGTGACAACGTTGTCCTGCTTTTGAATGGCTTTAAGCAAAACTATTAAATACAATTTTATTTCAACTTCAGACAAAATTAAATTTTTCATGGCCAAACTGCTTCAAAAGAGGGCAATCTAGGCACCTGTTGAATCTGTTGAAATGCTCTGCGGATCTTTGTGTAAGAGACATAAGAGGAATTTAAAAAAAATTAGCTCATTGTTCAATTCTGGAATGTCTAGGTCGTAGTGGATGACCTCGTCAACGCAATACTTGGTTACCACTTTTTGAATTTGGGTAGAGTAGAGCTGCACATTAAGATGGAAAATCTCCTTTCTATCCAGTTCTACTAGGGAAGGCTTAAGTCTCAGATAAAAGAAGACTTGTAATTCCAATTCTTTACATTTATAATATAGGCATCTCACATTATGTTAAACTGTACAAATTATTATAGTTTTTCAGCGGGATAAATAAAAACATAAGATTTGGTCCTCTTAACGTAACATCTTGCACTCCTTGGCAGATATATTATTCATTAATGCTTTAAACCTAGTAAAGAAACGAGGACCCACGTGATCAATAACGGAAAAATGTCTTGGTTAACAGAAACATTTTTTGTCCCCCTGAAGGCAGTGTTTAGATATTATTTGGCGATATAATTAGAATTTTATGATGTTATTTGTTAATCACATTAATTATTTATGTTATTAAATCACATCATGTCATTTAATAGATCTTACTTTCTAGAAAATATTCATTTGAGGTCCCGAAGACGGAAATTGAATTGTGGAGCATAAAGGGAAACTTATCCTTGGTTGAATTATAGCTTTTAAGATTAATGATAACTCTTAACTTCTTTTTTGAGGGATTAAAGTTGAAATATACCTCAAACTGTTTAGTATTTTCTGGAAAACATGAGCTGCACTCTACCAAAAATAATTTATTATTTAGTTTTTGTTATATTTTCTGGTTCATTATTTTTCTCATTCGTAATATATATACTTATTAGTACTGAAGACAAGCTCATGAGACACAGAAATTATTACTGGGTCAGTTTCATCAAATTCATTTATGGGAAGATACTACACATCACATAATAGCGTATTTAAGATCCAATTTCCGTGGAAAGATTATTAATATCTAGTCAGTAATGGAAATATTGAGTACTCCACTAATCATATTCCATGGGAAGACTTGGTTCTGTAAACAAAGATATCAAGATCAAGAAGATACATTGGTAGAGAAAGGGAGAGAGTAGACTACTTCAAGGAAATATGGTGGTCATATTTCTCTTATCTAAGAAGATACGAAGGAGTTAGGGTCGTTAATAACATTAATGATATTTTTGACTATTACTTTTGAAAACCTTCACCCCGATCAGTTCAATAATCACAGAGTAATTGCACTTTCAATATTCAAATAAATATTAGATGAAATATTAGAAGTTGCTACTTTGGTCAGTGCCGTCAAGAGCAATCTGACATTATCAAGCAGCTGGTGATACGTTGCTTTACAATTTATAATATATAGAAGTACTTGGAAAAGGGGAAAAGCTTTTATGATCGTTCTCACTTAGGATAGACGATCAAAGTTGATCCAGACACGACAGAACAAGCCTCTTATAGCAAATACGCGAATGACCAGGACTTACTTTGCCCTACAGAAGTCAGTATATCCTGCCACACTGTTTAATTAAGGAAACAATGCAGGCGTAAGCCCTTAATATATTTTGAGAATCCATTCCTGTCTCAAATCCAAACTCTGTGTTTATTCTATTTCTATCAAATAAAAAGACATTCGATATTGATCCCATCATAAATAGAAAAATAATCGTATCAAATGTTTTTGAGATAACTTTAAGGATGCCCGTCACATTTCCAATAAAAGTTTTACATCATTTTTGATATTAAGTTCTGTAGCATCGACTAGACACAAACTACCACCGATCTCAAATGAGAAAGGACTACGATTAATAGCATCTGACTATTTGAAGAAAATGCCTGTCTTTAAACTTAGAAAGTCATTTTGTAGTTTGGAAAGTCTAGTTGGGTTTTCATCTTTACGGCATTCCTATTGATACGGCATAGATTGTTGAATAGAAAATATCAAACATTTTTGTCGAAATAATTTTGGCCTCTACAAAGCCCAAACCTTAACTTATTAAACTACTCCCTAGGGTGGCAAATAGAGTTCGGAATATGCCGAACACGCCATTACAATATTGAAGAACAGAAATCTTTTTCCAACAAATAATGAAGAATCTTAAATAAATACCATAAAATTATGTTATCGAATATATCTATAATTATATAATCCTAGGGCGTATCTGCACCAACTCGACCTAAATACAGTGCCATAGGAGATTTATTGGAATAAAAATACATTATGTTATACATTAAATTAATTAAAATACATTAAATGTTATTTTTTTTATTTTAGCATACCTTTAATTCAAACGTTCCGTCACCATTGACATTTTCATATTATTACATTACATATCCAATGAATTAATTAACGCCGTTTAAATTTCCCTTTCCAAATGTATTATAAGTTTGACCATTGTAGATAAAGCGACACTTCACCATAATTATTGTGTCACTACATATTTAAATAATAACTAAGATATTTATATTTACTATAATTTAATATTATAGTTGTATGTCCGCTGATAATAACACATAGGTATTTATTTTAAAAACGGAGACAGATACATACTTTATAGGTATGTTAACAAAAAATCAAAACCGTATTTTTTATAAAATATCAATGATGTAATTTTAGTAATAATGCAATGATACCAAAATTACCTTAAGTGGTTGGGTATATCCCGAGTAATTGGAATTATTCATTAAATTAAAACTTTTTCTCATAATCTTCTCCCTTTATTTATGAGTAACTAGTGTATGTTTCATCTATTTGGACACTAGCTGGCCCTGCAAATTTGGAAATGACGTCACAAACTATAATAAACATGATGCATACTTATTAGTATTAATAATAAATAAACTAAAAACTTGTGAAAACACGCAAAAAATTTAGAAATTTATATTAATATATTATTTATGTAGTTTAAAAATAATTAATTCAGTAATAATCTCTATTTACAAAGAAGTAGATACTAATTTATTTTATTACTATTAAATATTTATATACATTCTACAAATTATAATAATAAAAATATTGTAAGATTAAGTCAATCAAAAAAATTTAAATCTCCAACCAAAACAACAGCTCCTAAAGCAACCACTGACATTTCACTTTCTTCTGCGGTGTTCTTATTTTCGTTTTGATACCAATATGAAATATTTTAGCAAATTATATCTAAATTAAAATCTTCCACTTTGCCATTAAACGTTTCAAGTTGTGAATCAACAAGGCAGAAATGCCATGCATTTTTTCCTATAACTTTTCCTTTTAAAATATCTACAGCCTCATTTTTAGCCCATTCTTAGATATTTTTAACTTAATTAAATGCTATTTTTAAATCATCCATTTTTAATTTTTGTTCAATTTTTTCCCTTACACTATGTTCTTTCGATGTTTCCTTCAAAATCTTTCTCTTCACTAGTTCCTTACCAACATCTTTATGGTTTATTATTTTTGTTTTTCTTCTATATTGTCTTGTAAATTTTAAACTTTTTGTTATGAGGTTTTCTCTAAGTAGATTACTCATCTTTTCTAAATAATGTATAGTACCTTTCTTTGAAGCTCTTAATCGACATGATATATAGTCCATAGAAGCACTTAAAAATTTATTTTTTATTGCTGAAAACATACCAATAAGTTCTTCAGCATCCCTGTTGTGGCACCTTGCCGACGTAATTTCTTCCTTCAATCTTTCAGATAAGTTATCAATGTCTAATTCATAATACTTTTATTATTGACTCTTTAAAAAAAACTTTTGTGGAAGAAATGCAAGCTTTCATCATATCATTGAAGGAAGAATTAATTTTAATTCTTTGAAGTTTACCAAAGGTGCTCTCCATAACTAATAATTCTCCGTAGAAATTCTTATTTGACTTAGAAATCGATGTAGGATCTAATAAACATTTTTTTAATCGTTTGACAACTTCTTTAACTATTTGAATCGCATCACGATAGTTCAATTGATTATCATATGAGTTGTAAAATTCCTTCATACATTTCTCCGTCAGAAGTTTAACCCCCCTCCCCCACAGCTTCAACATGAAGTTGGATTAAACAAGTAGGAATATTAAAATTTTCCTCTATATCTTAGTCAAATTGTTTTTTGTAGTTTATTTCTATTCAAGAAAATTATAAATCCAGTGGAGTCACCCTTTCCATCTTTGTATCTCAATTTGTTGATGTTATATATTAAATTGGCAGCCATACAATCTTTGCCAAATACTTTTCCCTTCGGCTCCGTTTTGATTTATTGATGTTATCAACATATGGCATAAACCATTTAAAAAAAGTTGGAACGTTCATGGTTGGAACTTTGTTTATGATGCACTGATACACCAACCTTCTAATTGCTGTTGGGTAAGTCTGAATATGTCGGACAATATTAGAATTTCTTTTCGATAAGTCACTTGTTGCTACCTCTGAGTTAAGTTTATCCTGTCAATATAAATTTTGTGATTTTATTTTATCAATCATAATCATCATCTTTTCCTAAGTATTAATTTTGTATAGTTGAATGTAGCTCTTGGAACTGCGTGGAGTAACTTATTTTTAGACTTGAATTGACTATACGATATTAATTTGTTTATTTTGTATGTTTTGAAGCTGTATTTGGTAAATTGAAGTTCTTTACTTAGTGCTTTTTCGCTCAAATTCTTCATTTTAATTTTACAAGTTTCTGTTTTCTTCTTCAAATTAATTTTTTTCTTAGTTAACTCTTTCATTTGGGATGTCAATTCTTTTATTTTGTCTTTCACTTTCTTCATTTCCTTTGTACAGTAGTCAATTGCTTGGCACTTCGTAGGCAACTCAAGTTCCAGTCGTTCGGACTTTGCCATATATTTTTATACTAAAATTTCTAAGTCTGTGTTTTTCTTTTGGATTGAAGAAAGGGATACAAATTTTTAATTAAATATTTTATGGGCATTTTGGGAAAGAGAAGCTTGGGGTTCATTTTACTCGGAGATATTTGGAGTTGTTTTGGAGGCACTTTGAATAAGAGAGGTCTAAGGGTCATTTAAGTTTGAGGTATACGGAGAAGGATCTATAGGCTCAAAAACTTAAGGCAACAAAAGGAACGGTTTATTACATTCGTCTAAGAATCTTGCTGTAACATTTTTATCCGAAAATTTCTTGAATTTATATATATATCCATAAGACAATCCGTTTAACAGCAAAGTAAAAAAAAAAATCTTTTGATATTTCATATCTTGATTTGCATATTTCCTTCAACTTTAGAGAATATTTTATCGTATTATAGTTTCCGGATGTTACATAGACATACAGAATGTGTCCATTTCTGAGATCCTAGCTTGACTCTAGAAATAAGTTAAAATGCCGACAAATAAATGTTTTAGCAATTCCAGTCTTTCAAATAGCACATTCAGACAATTGCCTCTTCTTTGAAGGAGACATTGTTCAATTATATCAAAGCCTTTGTAATAACGGAGAAAAATCAAATTAATTCAACTTAAATAATTATAACCCTAGCTTCCAGACGAATTGAGGATCAATAACCAGTATAAAGTATGCTGAAATTTGGACAGATAACACAGGGGAACAATTAGAGGGTCAAAATTACCCCCAATGAAATTAAACTTAGAATATAATTTATCATTGACTGCAAAATCCAAAACTGATCTCAGTTTTTCTCTGGGTCGTCAGGTTTCAGAAATATTTGAGATTGTAATTCGAGACTATTATCGTTCAGAGACATTTTCCATCATCAAGACAATCCTCAAATTGATATAAGATGAATAAAACACATGTAAAGAGGTCTTTTATGATTATAAAAGTGTTTTATTGATTCTGCATCCTCTTCTGAACTCGATATATTTCCATTTTTAGGCTGAAAAATGATGAAAAACGACACTCTACTTGAGACCATTACAACTTATTCATCATTCATAGTGATAAGGAACAACTTAGCTCATATTATAGAAAAATATTCCATCTTTTATTTAAAAAAATAGCTATTCAAAAGATAAGGATCTCCAAGGACTTGAGTTCGATTTGGTATTTTTTGAGTGACTCCATTCTTTAGGGGGGTAAACTGGCAAGTCGACAAAATTATCTTAATATTGTTTACGAATTAAATGTCCTCATAATGACGTCAAAGCCCGTAATAATTATATAAATATCATAGCATAATATCGATCTTCGCTCAAATTCAAATAAAATAATTATTAAATATGTATATTTTTAGTATTAAAATTATCTACTCATCATGAATGTGTCTCTTCACTCATAACTCACTCTATACCACTCAAACCTTTTTTCCGCGAGCGTATTGAGCCATTTTTAGCCTTTTTAGATAATTTTCAATTTACTAAGTAGATCTCCTTTTAAAGTCGGGGCATTTCAGTCCTTATCAGCCTCCCACTTGCAACAGGGAAGCGGCCTCTAAAAACAAAACCAATCAATCCATTTGGATAGGCCCCCTGAATAGTCAGTGTAAGAGAATATGAACAGTATGGAGTTTTACGCATGTTAATAAAGGATTTGCTCCCCATAGTATGTTTTATTAACCTCTTGTGTCAACATTAACGCAGCTTTTTTTTTTTTTTATGTCGAATGTAGAAAGTTGCGAATATTCTTACATATCCTTACTCAAGCGGATGACCTTGAATGATCGAGCTATTATGATAATTGATAATCATGGTATTTAGGCATTTTTAAAGCTTACTTTCGGTTTTCCTTTCTATCCAGTAAGCATACTTATATGAATACGTTGTTGTTTTTTAAATACAACTTTCGAACATTTAATTAATATTGGCATTTCATTGGATGCATGCTGAGCTCACCTTATTTTTCTCAAGCAGATTAGTGACCTCCGTGAAATTTTTTCTCAAACTTTGAAATATTTTTTGACATATATATTTTTAAGACATTGTATATTATACTCCGGGTGGTTTGTATCATCCTGGTACAATTAGCGGCTGACTCAAGACCCTGACTGAGAATACTTCAAACATATTGAACGTGGGTAGTCCCCTCCATCATCTAATAAAAAGGTGACTCAATAAAATCCACGAACTCATACTCCATCCCCGAATTTTAATTATTCTATCCAATTAGCTAGGTAATGGATATTAAATGCTCTATATTATAGCTTTTAATGGCTTAAATGACATCACATGGTATGCCTCATGATTAAAGATGATTTTTGTTCTGCTCACGTGGAATGAACTCTTAAAGTTGTACTCAAAGAATCATCACTACATATCAAAGTTTGACATACTTCCCTCTTTGAACTGGTTTTGTGGAGGAATACTTTATTCTACTTTTTTCGTCGTCTGCATGTCCTCTCTAATGTTGTATTTGGTGATGTTTAACAGACACTTATTTGCTTACTTTTGCATATTTTTCCATATGGATGCTCCTTCAGAGCTTTATGGAGATGTGATACTTATAAACCGTATTATTCTTTTTCGTGTATTCATACCCCTTTTCACAAGCAAATTTCTTTGTTGGTTGTGTTTTTTGCAGTTTCTTAAAATTTTCGTCCTTCTTCACTCAGTAAGTGTTTTTTTGGATATTATTTGGACAGTCGTATATATATATATATATAATAATAATAATAAGAATTAATTGTTTATTTAGGAAAATCAATTATTTCTTTTGTTTTTTGTTTCAGTAATTGAAACTTTTTGTTTTTTGGGTTTCTTTGCCGTTTTTCCCTCACCCTTTTTTTATAATTTGCCTGCCTAGTAACGTTTGCGGGGCCTCCTAGCATTTAACTTTTGAAGCCAAATTTATGTAATTATGTTAGGTCCAAGACCTCTCCACCTTTTTTGTTGTGTCTACCTCAAAGTTGCCATCTCTTCTTATATATCTATTTTGTTTATTTATTTATGTATGTCCTTGAAGAGTTGCACTGTTGTGTACCCAATAAATTTGTTGTGCGTTAGGTTGAGGTGATGCTGGAATTGCCTGTCCACGGCAGAACAATAAAGACCATAAGTCATGAATGAATAACTTCCCCATGGCTATGGGTTTGTCACCCTAGTCAACTTTGCACGCTTAAGGTTGGCATCTAGACTGAGCTGGTACTAGTGAGATATTTTTATACACTCTCCCCTGGGTTCTGTACCCGGTAGGGCTATCTATAGTATCTCCTCTGAAATTTAAAAACTGTAAAGTTCTAATTTTTACCTTAAATTCATAAATAATATATATATATTAAAATATATCTAATTTTTTCAAAATTATATTTTGTGTTGTTATTAGTGTATCTGAGATCTCTTTGTTTTCATATCATAAATTTTTCTTACCTATTAACTCAAAATAATAAGATTATTAAAACGTTAAAAGTTACATTTATCAGTAAGTGATAAAATATGTATGCTGAATTCACTACAATTCTAATTGAATGAAATAAAAGACTTTAGGTGATATTGTAATTCAGTAAAATATTAGGTGTTATCCGAACATGCATATTATGCATAAGCTACAAATAGAAAATTTAAATATATTAAAAATAACCTGCAAGAATATTGATTAAATGGAGGGACAAATTATAAATATAAAAGGGTTTTTCATTTGCTTAAATTGATCTTCATTAACTAAAGACGAAAATTTCTTTATGAATTTGGACAAAAGACGAGACCCAAAATACTTTATCCTCAACAAAAGTGCTCGAATTCCAATATTTACGGGAGTGTAACAGGATGAAAATTTAGCCGAAGAAAAAACCCAAACATAACTAAGCTTCATACTTGAGTAAAGTCGACTCTTTCCTTTGGAGGGAATCTATCTATGGATAAAGAACAATGAATATATTCAACGTTTGAAACTATGAGAGGATCAATTTACTTTCAGTTTCAGATAAAATGCTCTAGGTGTGGAATATATTATTAATAATTATTAACTAGGTACTACGACAATGATAAGTTTTAATCATAAAACTAAAATATACAACAATTTGAAATTTAAATACAATTTTACTTTGACAGCTTTTGACACCTGAGGTCATTTTTCATTTATTAATATCTGAAGAAGTGGACTTCAGGATATCATGTAGAAGTATCATAGGAAAGTGATGATATTAAACAATTCCTTTCAACGCGTTAATATTGAACAATTATCAAAACTAAAAGAACTGAGCTTGTCAAAGTGCAAACCTTTGGAGTTAGGCAAAGGAATTCGATTCAGGAATCCGACTTCAGTTATTGGAGTAAAAATTTATCCAACACAAAACACTTAGGAAGTTGATGTCAATGCATTACCAGATACTGGAGCAACAGAGACATTAGTTCCATCAAGCATTGTAAAAATAGCAAAGTTAAATATAGATCGAAGCCAAATGATGAAAATAATAGTTGCCAGACATCAGAACCTTAAATGTCAAGGAGATATGAGTATAATAACTGATTTTCAAAGGAATGAAGGTAAGTATTATAGGATGTATGTACCCTAATATCGACGAAATGTTGCTTTCATGGGACTTATTTTAAGACTTATGAGTGATACCAGGAGATATTCCCAATAGCTCTAAACCAATTTGTAATAGGGGTTTGTTAATTCAATCAGTTAATACATACGATTTAGAAAATTATATCGAAAAGTTCAAAAGAAGTATCAATTTGTATTTAGTATGGAAAATGACTTGAAACCAATGAAAAGCAAAAAAAAAAAAGCTTATATATTTCAAAAAGAATGTGGAAATAAAACAACAAGAACACTTATGTCACGTCCAATTTCACATGCATGTAGAGAAGCGGCTTTAGCTGTGCTAAAATAAGTCGGGATACAAGGGGTCGTTGAATGAATCAGTCGAGGAGCCTACAAAATGTACAAGTTCGATACATATTGTTCCTAAAAAGATTTTTGGTAAGTTTATTATTATAGAGGATTCAATAAATTTCTAAATAAGTCAAATTCACCCTTTTCCTACACCAAACCAAGTAACAAATGCCATTGCCCCTAATGCCATTTTTTTTGGGATGAATCAAAAGGCTACTGGCAAGTTCCTTTGGATAAAGAAAGCAAAGTTTTAACCATATTCTTAATTTATTGGGAAAGAAAACATTTCACAAGAGCTCTAATGGGTTTAACACTTCAAGAGATGAATATAGCAGCCGAGGTGAACCTGCAACAAATGAGATAAAAAGCGTTCTTAAAATAGTTTAAGATATTTTGGGAAATGTAGAGACATGGGAAGAAGTCAAGGACCTCTTAGACAAAGTTATAAAGAGATGTGAAGAAAATTGGGTGAGTTTGAATCCAAATAAGATAATAATTGGAGAAGAAGTCAAATTTGCGGGTCTTATAATAGGAAAAACACGGTGTTAAACGGATCAGTTTAAAATTGAAGCAATAATTGAAATCCGTGAACCGAATAATATTTCCGGCTTACAAGTTTTTTTTTTTTTGGTAAATCAATTAACTCAGTTTTTGAAGGATGTTGTACTTCCCATGAGTCAATTAGGGGATCATTAAGTTCCAAAAATGTATTTCAAAGGTTACCTGATCACTCAAAGGTGCTTGAAGAAGTAAGAAAATATGTTGTGTACATCACCAATCCTCATTCACTATGATCCAAAGAAATAAGTAACAGTAATGACTGATGCATCAAGAATACATGGATTGCGATGTGCACTGATGTCAGGAGAAAAAGGATGTAAAAATTGGTAATGTGCAAGTCAAGATTTATAAGCGAGACTTAATTAAGATACACCACTCATGAGTTGGACCTACTTGCTATACTTTTGGCCATCGGTAAATGCAAAAATCTATATTTTAGGAAGATAATTTAAAATCAAGACGTATCATAAGCCGTTTATTGTTTTTATTAATAGAACCAATATGGGGGCAATCATTAACTCACATATACAGAGATTTATGGAAAAACAAACCCCATACACCTTTAACGTAGAATGGAAGAAGGAAAATACTCATTTTATTGCAGATACATAGAGCAGAGCTCATATTAAGAAACTTATGGTAGAAAAAATTGAGAGAGACAAAGTAAATCAAAGACATCAGTTATAAAATATTGAAAGCAGACAAAGCCTTGGATGAAATGTTTGACGCAGTAGAAGAAGACGAAGACCATATCAATCATTACTAAAAAGTCAGGACGTCAGGAAGTATCCACAAAACCATACATAGAAAACTACAAGAAAATAGGAGACAGTTTAACTTTTGAGGAATAGGGTAAAGGAAGATTAATATTATTGGGCAATTGTAGAATTACAGTACCAAAAAAATCCGACCCAAATTGCTGGAAGGACTTCAGTAAGTATATTTGGGTATGTTAAGAGCAAAGGCAAGAAGAAGAACATTTACTATTGATCAATTTTTAGGAATGGCATCTGTCAAAAAATTCAGACTTCTGAAAAATGTCAATGATTTCGAAAAAGTCAACTTGCTGTGACAATTATTATTGAAGAATTTGCAAAGAGGCCATATGAAACGATGTTAGGAGATAAATTCGAATATGGAGGGAAATATTTCCATTTTATTTGAAACAATACGGCAGATGGCCCTCCGTGACCTAATTTCACAAGGAATAAAATACAAAAAAAATATAGTTATTTAGTTTAAAAGGTCACATGATGATTATTGGAATTCCAAACCGTTTGAGAAGTGATGGAAGACATTAATACAAATCTGTATAATATAGAGAATTATGTAATCATTTTGAAATTCAGTATGAAATATCTAGTTCACACTATCCCCAAGGCAATGGACATGCTGAAGTAGCTGTTAAAGTAATGAAATATCTAAAAAAATACATGAGGGATGGAAAAGTCGACAAAGAAAAATATAGTTCTCCGATATTAGAGTAGAGGAATACACAAATGTGGGGTGGTCTTGCATATGCAGAGTTGTTATTTGAAACAAAACTCTGAACTTGGATTTCTGTACATGAATCATAGTATCAAAGACTACAGATTAAGATTGCAGAAAAAAGAGCAAGTGGATTGGGTATAGAAATTGTATGGGTATTCGAGATTTACAAAAGCTTGAAGTTGGACAGCATGTGCGAATTCGAAGTCACATTAAGGGAAAATAGGATTCTATCGATTCTATTTGTGAAAATCCTAGGTCATCTTTTGTTAAGGGTGAAAGTGAAGGAATATATTTGAGAAATTGGAGATTACTCATTTCCAAATACTCATCGAATATTAAGGAGAGTTATTACAGGTTTGATAATTTTAAATAGAGCGACACATCACTAAATAAATTGTGTCACTACAAATGTAAATAATAACAACGATATTCATATAAATATATGATATGAGTTACGACAGAAAAATATATTTTATGATGCTATGCTAAGAAACATTTTTATTTAAGATATATTCAAACTTCCCAAAAATATTTTTGTACAAACAACAAAAAAATATGTTATTTTTTTAATCTTGAACCAGTTATAATTCCAAATTCATCAATATTAGTTAGTAAATTTACCTTCTATTCATCCTCATCTTCCGTTCAAGAATTTGTGTTCTATAAATTTGCTTTTTAGAAAAAGATAGAATAATAATAACTCTTTCATAACAGGTAAAAGGGAAAGATTTACCAGGAGCTGTAAAAGTCACTCCGGAGGGCTTAAAAGAAGTAATTGCAAAGAGAGAATTTATAGAACTTGGGAAAGAGGTAATTATATTTAAATATATAAAGTAAATCTAACATAAAATTTAAATATGAAGGGTTCGAATATGCTTGATTCGGTCATACAAAATCCAACAAACAATTTTGATAACATATATGAAAAACAAAACCCTTGGTGTCAAAAGTCCAGGACTGACATAAATGGTGCTTCCAAAAATTATTCATTTTCAGCTCCTAAACCATTCAATCATTCTGAAAAAAAAACATCCATAACTATCGATCATAGAAAAGAGATTTGCCAAGAAAGCCTGAAATCCACAATTCAATCGGCAATTAGTGATATTGAAGTAAATTTGAATTTAAATTCAGCTAAAGTCTATGAAGCGCACCTCCTAGATGAACCCAAAATTCCAGAATTAGCTCCTATAATACTTTACTCGGACGTAAGTAGTATTCCCAATTATATATATTAATCGTACAAGATTCATTATTTCGTACGGACTTGTCTTATCAATATGAGTTTATTTGGGATTTTTTATTTAAAAAAAAAAAAAATTAAAAAAAAACACACAAATAAAGATACTAATTAAACGAAAAGTTAAAAGTACATTTTTGGTTCATTGATATTTTATTCGTATATCTGTTTATTTGTTAACTTTTTCATTAAAAAAAGTTAAAATTTAAATTTTGTTTGTTTGTTTATTTCGAAAATTAATTACAATACTTTTTTATAGTTTTTATTTGAAATATTAGGCGAAGTAAAAAGTTTTGAGCGTTTTTTCACTTTATTTTGACAATAAAATTAACATAGTTAGGATTATCTGATTTAGATCAAATATACACGGTTTTGTTGGATAACTTTTGTCCATTTTGAGTGGAATAAGTGCTCACATGCCGGTCCAACTCAACGAGTTGCATTATTTATCGACATTTACGATGATTGTCTTACCATAACGTGCCTCATCTTCGACGTCTATATTACCAGAATGAAATTGTTGGAGCCACCGCTTTGCTGTTGCATTCGATACTGTATTTGGTCCATAGACAGCAAATCTTTTTTGGCAGCATGTTCTTCCTTTTCCCCTTGGTCGTAGTGATACTGAAGAATGTACCGGATTTTTGTTTCTTTTTTTAACTTCCATTTTGGAACGCTTTAACACGCACACTTTTTTTTAACCAAACACAAAACTCTAGATGAACTTTTTTTTATAAGTAGGCTTACATTTAATTATACTGTAAGCTTTTTTTATGCAATATATTAATAAGATATTGCCCAAAAAGAAATCTTGTGAAAAACGCTCAGAACGTTTTATTTCGCCTATTATATGTATCAGTAAAGGATTATGTCATATTATATGAAGTTACATTTTATTAGGACTTAAATGATTTGAATGCTCATGAAATTAACAATGCGGAATTAGTTAGCTCTATTGCTGAATCAATAGAACATTTAAAGGAATCAAAAAATGAATTACGTAGTGAAGATAATAAATTAAATACAGAAATATGTTCACTTAAACGAAGGAATCCACGAGAAATGTACACCGACTCCTCATTTTACAATCCAAAGCATCATCCGTCAGTTGCAGAACAGTTTGAGATGGCACATCGTCTTTCTTCTTCTCTTTATGATGACGTGAATAAAAAAAGTACTGGACAAAAAATGTTTTTGAAAAGAGCTAAAAAATCTGGACATTGGATTTATTCAGATGACCTAAAAGAAGATAAAGACTGTTTAAATGTTCAAGATATTCAATTGTCTCATGAAAATAAAGTTTTGAATTTAAAATTAGTCATGAACCCGGATGGAAAACTGTATGATTGGACAAATATTCAAGAGGGAATTTTACCACCTATGAATCCTCTTACTCCAGAGATGGCTTTAAATGTAGTTAAGAATTTGGAAGATTGTAAAGGAAAAGGAGGTGAACTCTTTGCAAAACGACGTAAGAGAGCAGAAAAATGGGTTATAGATGAGACTTCTATTGGAAAAGCTGGTCATCCTGGGGAAGTTGCACAAAATTTCTTTCAGAATTCCCAGGAAGAAAAAGTTATTGAAAAAAATATATGTCAATTAAAAGAACGAATAAAAGGACAGTGTAAGTTGGAATCACATCAACTGACCGACGAGATCCAGAAATTTTTTCAAGAAGAACAAAAATATAAACAAGAAAAAGTCTTTGAGATGAGGCAAAATCAGCAAATGTAAGTATATATATTTTAAAAGATAATTAACAAGATGTATGCTTTGTTTAAAATTTTGAATAAATAGGAATGCACTACAGTATTCAATCATAATATGAAATGTCTATTTTAAGATTTTTTTAGAAAGATCTTTCAACATATTAATTAGAGATGGGGGAAAAGTTTCCTGATTGGTGTAAAACCAAGGGTGAGATGATGTCATAAAAATATGGTAACCTAAGGTGTACCATTTCAGCTAATGACATAAAAGTCTTTAAAAAAAGGAAAGGAATAATGAACCTGTTAACATTTTGTTGCTACATCACCAAATAGCTCCTTTTTTTTCATTTAAGTACATTGTTATTGTTGTAACTGACTTTTGACAATATATAACTTTATTTTTAGACTATAATAATTAAATATAACAATATACTCTGTAATATAAGTCCGTTGATTTCTTTAGGTGGCTCCTTTTTTTGGAATTGGTAGATATGAAAAATGAATTTTCCCTTCCTTAGCTATTGTCATTATTATTTAATTACTTAGTAGGCAACATCCTTTCCTAAATAGATTCAATTATATTCAAAACCTGATGGAACATTCGTGTGTGCATATAAAAGACCGAGTTTAATCCTTAGGATTTGTTGCAGAGTTATAATTGTTAGTCCTTGTTGGACTCATAGAATAATTGGGGATCAACCTCGGAGTAATTCTAGTAGATGTCCTTCTTTAAATCCTTTTCCCTATTTCGCAGCGGATTGTAACTTATCTAATTAAACGTCATGAACATTATTCTTTCTCTCCTTCAAAACATTCTTCCAATTGTCAGGGTAACCATAGTGATTTTCTGTTTTTCCTTTGTACAAGGATTTTCATTACTATTATATACGAGTATAAAGGATAATAATTAGTAATTATATGTACAATTTTTTTTCTTTTACAATAATATGAAGTCAAAGTGGAATCAAAAAGGCAAAGTGTATCGGATCTTCTAGACGCAGACGTTGATCCAAAAAGAATGTTATACATTGACGGCGTTACCATAAGGACAGTCCGCAACATCAGGATGAAGGAGGATGAGAAAGGAATCGAAATGGAGGAAATGGTTTGAAGCGAGACGGAACTTTTCTCAAGTCCCTGGAAGCCAAGATCAAGAAAGATCCAACAGCATCAATGCGCCGCTTGACTGACAAGTTCAACGTGGACGAGATCACCATCAGGAGGCCAGTTCATGATAACCTTAGCCTTAAGAGCTTTGTCAGGACTCCAAAACATCTCATTGCTAACAGGCTGAAGGCCTTAAGGATTGAGAAATCCAAAAATTTCTTGAAGAGACATCCGTTGACTGTGAAGATCATTGCAGACAAGAAGATCTTCAAAGTCGACGTAGTTTTGAATTGCAGAAACGACAGATTTATAATAGCATTACCTGAGGAAGTCCAGGGCACCTTCAGGACAAAACCTCCAGCTCAAAAAAATGTGCTTAGGAGTCGTGGTCTCTGATGGTATGAAAATGGATCACTTTTTCTTCATGCCATTGAGAAAATCAAGGTGAGGCCTGCTATATGGTCCTGAGATAAAGAATCTTGCCTTGGCTGAAGGCTAACTATTCTGAGAATAACTATGTGTGGACCCAAAAGGGGCCGCCATTCATACGACTTTGAAAACATAGAAATTCTGCTAGGTGTACTTTGATGACTTCTGGTACAAGACCTTCTGGCCTTCTTCCAGTCCTGATCTCAATCCCTTCGACTTCAGTGTATGGAGTGTCATAGAGTGCAAGGTTGGGAGGACATCACAAAGAAATGTCAGGGAGCTCAAGGACAACATCAAGAAGCAAGTGTAAACATGAATGCCGATTATATTATGGCAACCTGGGCCAAGTTCCGACCTCGTGTGGAGGCTGTGATAAAGGCAGGAAAAGAAATTGTATTTTGAAAATAAAATGTATCATATGATACGCTGGCCTAATGATTTTTGAGCGTAGGAATTTGATTATTGTCTGTTGATTATTTGATATTCGATAAAAATTGATTAACAATAATTGGATGTGATGTCATAATTATTAGCTGGGAATGTATTGATTCAAATTGGGATTGATGCCAAAGATGCAAAACGGAGTAGCTGGATCTGTGTGTCAGTACATTTAATTTTTGATGACTTGAATACATCTTTGCAACGGAGCACTCAGATATATGGATCTGCATCGACTCATCCTTCGTCTTCCTAGAAATTCATATTTTACCATTTGTGTATCGTTGCAAGTTGGAACACGTCTTCTCATCTCAGAAGAGAGTTTTCATCCTCTATCTATACCTGCTACACTGAAATTCTTGAGTCTATCCCTGCTTAAGTCAACTCTGCTTCATCTTCTTCTCTAAGAAAACTATTTCATTGATAAGAGTCATTCAGTGTCCTTTATGCATATTAGTGTTATACATGCGGCATAAATCAGTAGTCTCTATCACATATATCAATTTTCATTAGTATATGATCGAATTCGTTCTGTAGTATCTAAGTGTTATTCGTTGATCCTGCAGTGTACTGAATTCTTATCCGTCATTTCAAAATTCTTTTTGGACCTTTAATATTTGTCAGCACAGGAGATTTATGAAATTTTCATCAGTGGGGGATGGCACAGAGGTATAAAATTTACACTCTGAATACTCTTAGCCTTACTCCTAATTTCCTCCTACTTGTAATATTTGCTTTGATGAAAAACACAGGGAAGGCTATTTTAAACTCTCCTGTCTCTGTATATTTGTCTGCAAAGCATATTCTACTCTACTATTATGAGTTTAAGTAGTTCCTTGGAACTAATAATTGACTGTGTGATAAAAAAATACTTCTGTGAAATTCTACACGAATATTTCAATGACTTTGCAATTTTAAAACTTATTGAGTCGGAGATAATGTTCTAAATAACTGATTTGCTTGTCATCATATTACCACTAATAAAGATTTAGGATCGTCACACGAGTTAGTTATTACATATAGTAAAAAAATATTTTCCATAAGATTTTATTAATATTGGTAGTTTTATTGAAGAAAATGTTAAAATGTAGCAAAATAATAATAAAATTGTTTCATTATTGATCAGACCAATAATTGATAAATACATTATAACATTAGGTTCCCTACTTACTAGTTCTCCTTTTTTTTATCTTATTAATTCATTCGACTATACTTAAAAAAGATAGCTAATAAAAGGTCAATTCTACTGCGAAAGGTGCAGAATGTTATAAGGTCTGACTTACTTATAAAGTTTTTATAGAGCCCCATTACTCATTACTGTATGTCCAATCTCTTATACTATTCTATATGAGCCGAGTTTGCAATTTACTGATTCCAAGTAACCATGCACAGAGCTGTGTAAGAAAAACGTATCCACTATGATAAAAGTTAGTACGATGCGTTAACTTTAACATTTATTCCATATTATTTATACTTTATTTATAATATTGCTGAACAGATGTTTTAGTAATGAAGGGATATGAAAATTTTCCCTTGCATCATTCTTGGAGACATATTAAAATTTCTAGAGGTGAATAGTCATATTGGTAAAGAACTATCTTTATCCAGCCAGATTCCTCATTCCTAAGCCTTTTAGCTTTCATCACGGAGATAATATAATCCGGCACACATGAACAGGGACTATATTATATGGAGGGATTTGCTCGACCTTACTATTAGCATATTGCCTCATTTAGTTCCTAAAAATGAAGATTTATAAATAATCCATTTAGTTTTTTTAGTAAATGTATCAAGTATCAACTACGTACATGCTTAAAAAATACGCCTTCATGTTTTCAAACGAGCTGAGAAATCTGAATAGTTTACCAAATTGCCCTATGGAACTTTCAAAAGTCATTATTTCAACAGATATAGCTTATTCGTTGATCTTGCATTGTATTTAATTCTTCTTCTCGGTCATTCCAAAATTCATGGGCTCTTCCCTTTTTAACATCTAATCAGATTGAGTCTTTATTTTCGGACATTTAATAGTTGTCAGTAGAGTAGAAGATTTATAAAATTTTCATCGGGGGGGCAGATGTCACCAGGAATAAAAAAAATAAAAAGTGAATATGATGTAATGATTATTTATCCATTTGAGAACTACAGCCTTTTTAGACCTACGACTTGTGAACTTATCTAGTAAATTGTTTATGTAAATAAATATCATTTTGATTTTCCATCATAAAAGTAATCCGAGTCAACTTTAATTTATTGTTGATATTATTAATTAACTTATAACTCATTCATAATTAGCGTCTTCCTTAAAGGTAGCTGGTACATAAATAATGACGAATGATGATATCAATATTTTTTGACAGCTCTAATATTTAGTGATAAAAAACGTGTATATTTAAGGCATGTTGAATAAAAAGAGACCGAAAATCACCATAGTAACCCATACAATTTAAAAAATGTTTTGGAGGAGAGAAGCTTACCTGTCATGAAGTTTCATTAGATCAGGTACAATTTGCTGTAACAAAGGAAGAAGGTGAGAAGGAAATAAACAATGACAAATATAAGAATGACCACCATGTCGATCCTGAATTCTTCTATGTGTCCAACAAGGTCTTAAAATGATAACTATGCTACAAATTCAATCAGGGTTTGAATATTATTGTGTATAGTAAAAAGGAAAATTTCACCGCTCAGGAGTTACAATTAATGTCGACAGCTAAGGAAAATAAAATACTGAGTAAGAAAACGTCATACTTAAAGTTGATAATATTGTAGAGAAAAACGCGTGCAAGGAGAAGGGGAAAAAATACATATGGTGTCATTGTTTAAAAAACTGATGTGATTATCATCTGCCTGCTTTATTATGATTTTTGAGGGTATAACGAAAGTATTTATTAGCAAAATGTTTAATGAAGATATACTACGTATAATTGACTTAGACGTTTTATCCGTTACAGTAGATTTGAAAACGTCACACTCCATGAAACTGTAATTCATTATAAACCTTATTCTTAGAATAATAGCTAATGAAACGACAAAGTAGAGTATCTCGAAATATATTTGAAGTTCCAAGTTTAAAAAAGAAGGCTTTAATTAAATATAATCTACATAATAAAAATATACCATCATACATTTATGTTAAATATACAAAATTAAACAATTGGAATCATATAACTAATAACAATAAATTATATATACAGAATATTGAAATAATACATTGATCCAAATAATATTTTGTTGTTCGGACACCGGAATCCAGTTAAATATGTGATAACTGCAGGTTGCAAAACCCAAGCGAGACGTGGAGTTTAATAAAAAAGATAACCACCCCTCTTCTTCATGTGAAAGTTGCTATATACAATTGTGCACAGGATAGATATATCTCTACCGATGAGATCTAACTAATTATTAAAAATAAAGTAAATGTCAAAATCCTAAAATTAGACAATAAATATACTAATAAAAAAAATGTTAGATATAAATCCATCTTAAAGATTTAGAGCAAAAGCTTAATATGTTGTAATGTCCGGCGATATTACTTCTTATTAAGAGCATCAAAAAAGATATTTTCCCCGTTATTTATTCTTATATAACAACATACTATTATCATGAAGGATATACACAATTGCTAATTATAATGATACACCCAATGTAACTACCCCCGTTGTTGTTACCATTTAAGCAGTTGTTTTTGCCTTTAATGAGTTTTCTAAACACCATTTCTGGGAGCCTATCAACCATAGCTAAGCCTTAAGTGATAAAAAAAAGTAATATTTATTGACTATGTAATATTAGAAAACCTAATTAGCATACCCAAGTCTTTAAGTGAAGAAACTAGTCTCAGAAAAACTAGTTGCGAACCATCCAAAGCTACTACTCCCGTTGTTGTGACCATTTAAGCACTTTTTTTGCCATTGAATGATTTGAGTAACATAATTCTTGATAATTTTGGCTAAAATAGAATCATATTTTAGGGTTAGATTTAAAAAAAATTGAATACTTACTGTTAGATAGTACAAAATTCAGAGTTCCATTTCGAAATTAGTAAATATTTTATACTTTTTACTGATAACTTGATCGTCATTTGGTGTGGATGACTCAAAACATTTTTATATGTATTTCTATAAATGACATCAGTACCAACATCTTCCATTAATTTAATAATGATTCCTCGGGAAGGGATAGGTTTACCCGTGTATTTCTCCATAAATTTTTTGAACATAGATGATTAGCAATGGATAAAGTTATATTATAAACAATAAGTATCTTTGTGAGATCAGAGTTAAAGTTTGACTTGATGTATTCATCATTAACTTGATTTTTTAGAAGAATATCCATGCTCTTGATATGAGATGAGGATAATGAGTGGCGTGTAATTCTAGACAGGGGACTAAATGCACATTTATATCGACAAATCCGACAAACCATCTGTTTCTCATCCGGTAAGTATTTTCCAAATTCCTAGGCCCCATTTTCATAAATCCAGACAGAATGCGACGTTATTTTATGCATTTATTCAGTTCTCTATCGACTATCACCATCGAATATTATATTAATATTGAATAATAAAGGCGGGAATGATAAGGTTCTTGCTTGATAGAAGAAGATGTATATTATTTAATCAATGATGCCATAAGTATTTCTTCTCTTCTCCTCGCACGCTTTTCTATTCTTACCAAAATTATCACCCTTAGTCATACTACTGCTGACTTTTTCCAATAGCTATTAATATTAGATCTCTAGAATAAACATTTTTGCTCATCACTATTGAAAATCTACAACAATAACCAAGCAATTGCCCTTCCTCTATTCTTGAAAACTGCCCATTTTAATTTACCCCCCGGTCCCTTTTAAAATGGCTTCCTGTGCCTGAATTAGCCTATAAGACTAATAAATTTCGTGTCTGTGTGTGTTGTTTGTTTTAAGAATGTTTGGAAAGAGAGCATCTGAACTGTTATGAACTTTTGTTGTATTAGCCATAAGCAGCAATGAAAGTGGCAGGAAGGTAATAAACAAAAATTCAACTCCGTATCTAGTAAGAAGATAAGCAGTAATTACTCTTATGTCGATCTTCAATTCTACAAGAACTTTGACATATAAGTACCAAATAAATCCAAAGTTTTACTCTACTCCTTTCAGGATAATATAATAATCATAACAGCTTTGGAAATTTAAAAAAAAAGTTCAGAATGTCAACTACAAAAAATTCAAAAGCAAATTAATTCTTAAAATTCATTACTTTAGTAATCAATGTAGCAAGTATTTTCACATCCAAAATCCAACCTATAACTTTTTATTTATATTAGGAATGTCACTAGAAACTGACTAAAATCGACTAAATTAGCAACACTGTAAATACATTTGCTGATGAATGATAATTGATCGGATGGTAAGTGTAAGTCCTTTTTGTACCCAAAATATAATTGAAGGTCGACAGTGTAGTAATTCTTGCTGTGATCTTGCAAGATTTTTTTTTTCTAGAATCTATGAAAAAAAAGTCATTGAATTATACATGTACATAAACAATTTGATTATTTGTTACACACAAATTATCATCAAATCATAAATTTAAATAAAATCTTTCTTATAAGGTCCAAACATGACTTATCACAAGAAAATAACTCAAGCAATCTTCCCTCAAATAATCTACTTCAGGTAAATAACTGGACTGTCCATAATAAACAAGGAATTAATGTTTGGGCATCAAGTATTCCAGAGTCTTGGTCTAAATTCACTACAAAGCAGCTCAACAATTCAATTTCAAGTAAATTTAAAATAGTAATATAGAACCATTTATTAGTAAATTACAGGATTATTAGTAATTGACCGGATTTTTTAAATTTTTATTTTAGATATAATGAGGAACACAAGAGAGTATGATACCGACAAAACAATTATGAACAGTGATTTGAAAAATAATGGTCACGTTTCAATAGATGGTGAGATATTAAAATTTGAATAATATCAAGGATTTCAAAGGAAAAAATATTTTTTTTTGATTAAGAATGAATTATTTATTTATCAAATGATTTTAGATTACTTTTTTCAAAAAATTATATATTTATAAGTATTTGTACGTCTTTCCTTGTCAATCAAAGATAACAATAGGGTATTATTTTTCTGACAAATTTATTTTTAATTAATTAATTTCTATTATTATACCTCAATTGATAATGAGAAAAGTAGACCTACTGATTTTTTTATATCAAGGAATCAATCGCTCAATACATGTTATTATTTCATATTAAATTACGCAAAACATGAATAGAAACAAAATTAAAAAGTGTTATAATCAATAATAGGGGATGAGTAGTTAAACTCAAAATTAGTTGACAACACACGTTTTAAACTCAGTTAGATTTGATGTTACAAGTTGCAGCATCATTGGGCGATGTTCTAGTTAAGGTAGTGTTAAAATTAAAATCATGGCCTTCTTTTAACGATAATGAGAAACCAGATACCAATGAGACACTTTGAGAGTACTTTGGCAGATCTATTTGAGCACTAATAAAAAACTTTAAAGAGTATATCACAATTAGCGGTAATTAATGAAAAGGTTAGAGAAATAATTATCATAATAGCAAAGGCTATCCCTGTAAATTCTCCTCAATCAATAATATTTTTGAGAATGTTTACAATAATTTTTTTTGTCTCTTCTTTTAGTTTCTCAGTTGATCTTAACCAAGATTTGTCGTTGAAACCCTGGATGTTCCTGGCTGTCATAAAAAATATATCTGCTTAAAAGTTTCGGTCATTTTCACTAGCTTATGTCCCAGCTATTGTGAAGATAGACATGGTAGATAACAGCAGTTGTCCTTAGTACAAAATGTTGAATTTTGGAGATTCTTCCTTACAAAAAGAATGTAGAACTTATATCTTTGAACCTGCTCAGTCTTTTTTTGTCTGAGTAAAGGGTACGATTTTTTTACCTAATAGATAATAATTGGCATTTTGTGAGAGTATGTAGAGTGATAAGTTGTTTCATTTCAACAAGTCAAAACAGCAACTTATTTTTTGGAAAAAATGTATAAAGGAAGTATCTGAGATTTGGATGGCAGTTTCTTGTTTTGATTAATTGTTTCAGAATAATTCACATATCATCTTTTGTCTCGACGACATTTTGAATATACAACTTGTTATGAAAAATGTTCCATAACTAACAAAGCTACTGCCTGCTCAATCTTTCTAGCTCTGTAGTTTTGTTCTGTGTTTTTGATCGGGATTTAGGGACAAAACCAAGTACATATAATTTTCCATTGTTCCTTAGATAAAGTGATGATGTTCCATTCTATGGGTTTCTTGTGTTTGTTCGGAAATACTAAAATAAGAGGAACAAATATAATTGTTTTTTATTTTTTTAAAGCTGTATGAGCTGATTCTGGTAAAGGGCCCTTAGTTTATCCGTTGTTCTTTAAAGATATTTTTGATGATGGGCGAAAGATTGTTTTCAAATTTTTTGAAATGGAGTCTAGAAAAATTTGAAATTTTTAGAAATGTTTCTAGAAATTAAGTCAACCCAAGGACTAAAGTATTAACAGAGTACAAATCCTATATTGTTTCCAAATTAATATTTCTGGGATCGATTACAGGACACCAGAAGCCATTTATTTAAATATTAATATGGGATTATTATATCTTGATCTTGCTACTTCAGTAAGTCTATTCGACCATAATGTTTAGATATATTCTTAAATCAAAACAACAAGGAATTGTTTCGTAGAATTTAGAATTTCAGAATTGTTTAATTGTAGGTTGTTATACAATTGATATGCTATATTGTCTTCAGATTTCTCCAGCATTAGATATTACTTTTGGTATTTAATTATATTATTTTTACTGAGCATACAGGGATTGTGATTTTTCGGGTGATCACGCCAGTAACTGCATGATAACATTTAAGAATAAAGTAATAGCTAGCGAATCAAACAAGATGAGTAACCGTAATTATTTAGCAGAGCTATAAGTGTAACTCCTTGTTGGGCTCAGTAGAATTGAGGATCGACATCAGGGTAAATTCTACATATGTCCTTACAAGATACAGAGTGAGATTTGTGTTCATTTATCTCAGAGTTACTCACAGATGATGAAATGAAACGTAATGACACATAAGATGCTTTCCCTAAAAACATTCTTCAAATTGTCGGGATTGCACTACAATTTGAAGCTTTCGTTTTTTTACGAGGGTGAGCCAATAAGTCCTTTACTTTTAGAATGAAACACAGTTTTTTTTTGACAAAAGATGATTTTATTTCTATGCATAGTCTCCTTTGAGCTATAAATACTTTTTTATAACGTTTCTCTAATTTATTTATCCCTACAAAAAAAATTAGAATTGTTGAGGTTCTCAAAATAAGAATTTGTTTGTGAGATAATTTCATCAATGGAGTAAAATCTCTTTCCATCGAGCCATTTCTTTAAGTTAAGAAAAAGGGAAGAATTAATTGAGACTAAATCTGGAGAATGGGGTGGATGAGGGAGCCATTTGTATCACAATTCATAAAATTTCGTCAGAGTACCTTTGCATTGTCGTACTGTAAAAAAAAAAATTTCTTTCACAAATATGGTCATTTTGTTCAAATTGTTATTGAATAGGTCCAATTAGTTTGCATAAGACTTTCCATTGATTATTATTCACTTTTGAAGGTAGTTAATGTGGAAGATACCGCGTTAATTTCAAAAAACGATCGCCATGATCTAATTAGCTGACAAAACCAAATTGTACATTTTTATTTATTTTTTGCTGCGAGAAACCCTTTTTTTACTACTGTTTGGTCTCTCATATGTTGTAGTGAATCCATGTTTCTTCTACGGTTACAAAGCGGGGCAAAAGATACTCTTTATTGCAATTGAATAAAGCCAAGCACTCCTTCAAAGTTGTCACATGATTGCATTTGTGGTCGATTGTGAGCAAACACCCCATCCATTTAAATGTAGCTTTCTTTTACCCAAGTTATATTTCAATAATTTTCCACGATGTATTAGATTTCGGATCGGTCAGCATTATATAGCGAATTTTAACAATTTCTGGCGTAGGAAACTCAAATGGTCGTCTGAAAAACTAATTATTTTTTGATTTCACTCATCTACTCTATATACATAATACTTACTTAATAAAATGTTTAACTTATGAATTTATAATTAACCAATAAAAATATTGAAAGGTGTTACGGTTTTGAAATACCATCCAAAAGTCGCTGCTAATATACGTATAGTTGATAATATTGTAGAGAAAAACGCGTGCGAGGAGACAGGGGGGAGAAAGACATATGGTATTATTGTTTAAAATACTGATGTGATTATCACATCAGTATTTATCAGTTGCCTGCTTTATTATGATTTTTGAGGTTGTAACGAAAGTATTTATTAGCAAAATGTTTAATAAAGATATACTACGTATAATTGACTTAGACGATTTTTATCCGTTACAGTAGATTTGGAAACGTCACACTCCATGAAATAGTAATTTATTGTGAACCATATTCTCAGAAAAATAACTAATAAAACGACAAAATAAGAGTATTTCGAAATATATTTGAAGTTCCAAATTTAAAATAGAAGGCTTAAATTAAATACAATCTACATACTAAAAAATAAACCATCATACATTTAAGTTAAATATACAAAATTTCAACAATTAGAATCATATAACTAATAATAACAATAAATTATAAATACAGAATATTGAAATAATAGATTGATCCAAATATTATCTTCTTGTTCTAACATCGGAATTCAGTTCAATATGTCATAACTTGAGGTTGCAAAATACAAGCCAGTCGTGGAGTTTAATCAAAAAGACCATCACATTTTTTCCTTATGTGCAAGTTGCATATACAATTGTGCATAGGATAGATATATTTCTACCGATGAGATTTTAATAATTATTAATAATAAAGTAAATCATAAAATAAAGTTAGATTTCAATCCATATCTTCTTCCAATCTTAGTAAGAACAGCTTTTAGAATCCCACTTTCATTTATTTCATATTTATCTAAAAAAAAAAAGTTAATCCATGCAGTCAAATTTAACTGATAAGACAATTCAGGCAACCATTCTTGACTTATTGTAGTTTTTTAACATGACATCGTAAAGATTTAGAGCAAAAACTAATTATGTAGTAATGTCCGGCGATATTACTCCTTATTAAGAGCATCAAAAAAGATTTTTTTCTCTGCTATTTATGCTTATATAACAACATATATACACAATTGGTAATTATAATGCTACACCCAATGCAACTATCCCCGTTGTTGTGACCATTTAAGCAGTTGTTTTTGCCTTTTATGAGTTTTCTGAACACCATTTCTTGGAGCCTATCAACCATAGCTAAGCCTTAAGTGATAAAAAAGTAATATTTATTGACTATGTAATATTGGAAAACCTAATGATCATACCCAAGTCTTTAAGCGAACAAAATAATATCAGACAAACTAGTTGCGAACCATCCAAAGCTACTACCCCCGTTGTTGTGACCATTTAAGCAGTTGTTTTTACTATTTAATGAGTTGTGTATCATAATTCTTGATATGTTTAGCTAAAATAGAATCATATTTTAGGGTTAGATTTAAAAAAAGATTGAATACTTACTGTTAGATAGTACAAAATTCAGAGTTTCATTTCGAAATTAGTAAATATTTTATACTTTTTACTGATAACTTGATCGTCATTTGGTGTGGGCGACTCAAAACATTTTTATATGTATTTCTATAAATGACATCAGTACCAACATCCTCCATTAATTTAATGATGGCTCCTCGGGAAGGGATAGGTTTACCCGTGTGTTTCTCCATAAATTTTTTGAACATAGATGATTAGCAATGGATAAGGTTATATTACATGCAATAAGCATCTTTGTGAGATCAGAGTTAAAGTCTGACTTGATGTATTCATCATTAACTTGATTTTTTAGATGAATATCTATTCTCTTGATATGAGATGAGAATAATGAGTGGCGTGTAATTCTAGATAGGAGACCAAAGGAACATTTATTTCGACAAACCATCTGTTTCTCATCTGGTAAGTAATTCCCAAATTCCTGGGCCTCCATTTTCAGAAATCCAGACAGAATGCGACGTTATTTTATGCATTTATTCAGTTCTCTATCGACTATCACCATCGAATATTATATTAATATTGAATAATAAAGGCGGGAATGATGACGTTCTTGATTGATAGAAGAAGATGTTTATTATTTAATCAATGATGCCATAAGTATTTCTTCTCTTCTGCTCGCACGCTTTTCTATTCTTACCAAAATTATCACCCTTAAATATACGTTCATATTTCACTAAATTTAGAGCTTATATTTGATTATATTGATGTTTGGACAAGTTGCAATTTTGTATAAGTTGTAACTTGTAATTGCAGATCATATGAGTTGCAATTTCTTTATCTTAAAATGGCTTATTTAATTCTTATAATTACAACTATTTGAAGATTAAGTAATTAAGACAATTTTTGATCAAATCCATCATGAAAAGGAGCTTAGGGCTCATGGTTCGATTGAGTTACAGATCGGAAATTTCCTTTTTGAGTTTCCCAATAATTTGCGATTTGTTATATTAAATATTATTAAAAAGAGATGAAAGAAAAATTTGATCGTAAATTTTTGATGAATTGACACAAATATGATTTATATATATTGCCATTTTATTATGTTAATTACTGTACCTCAAGAAATTCTGACAACACTAACTCTTCCAATCAAATTTTATTCTTTACTGTCTTTGAGAGGCTACCAAGCTTTAAAAAAATATTTAAACATTTCACAAATAGATTAATTCTTAATCCTATTCAGCAAGTATTAGATAAATATCTTTCCCATCAAAATCAAAAAACTTCAGCTTATGTAAACTTTTTATTATTGAACTGAAAGAGCTTGACTAATGGATGTCAAATTTGGCCAAAACCAAGGCAAATACAGAATTTAGAAATACGATTAAAGTTTCCAGAATTATGGGTTACGTACCAAAGACTAATTTAATTCTGATCATACTAGAATCCTAGGCTCTGGAGCGCAAGTTTTATGTTTTGCAAATATATTGATTTTTTCCATTATTCTTGATTTATTCCCCTTGTCTTAAAGTTTTTTTAGGAAAAAAAATAAAACAAAAGAAAAACTAATTATTGTACAAAGGACAAAGGGATAACGTATATTGAATCTAGGATATCATGAAGAGGGAAACCATTAATATGTAAATCTTTGATATTTAGCATGATTTGTAGACAAGAAAAAGGAAAAAAGTGAAGTTGATATACAGGGTACGGTTTTACAATTAAGAATTTTTTTAAACCAGGTTTTCTTGGGAACCCTTAGTTGTACAGCTTCAAAACCCAGTTTATCAGCTTTAACAGACATTTTTTTATAAGTTCTGTTTTCAAAGCGTTGAAAATGTCCTCCGATTACCACCGTAGTACAGCGATCATTGTCACCCTCCGTGCAGGCCGTGCGGCTAAAGAGATCATCGACTTTCTCAAGTTGTCCTCTCCCACCGTGACTATTTGTGTGGGGAGTCTTAGAGAGGGAGTCAAACAAGCGTGCTCACAACAATTTGGCTTCTCTGAGAGCCTCCATTATTGAAGCTGTGAACAATTTCAATAAAAATCACCTGATCAAGGCGTTCAAGATGTTGGAGGCCATGGTTGAGGCTGAGTGTGGTTGGATTGAATTATTAGGTTTATGGGGGGTCCCTACGTTTGTATATAAATGGATTTGTAAATATCTCTACTAATTTAAGATATAAAAAGGTTTATGTCCTGGTCTCGAAAATTCTTAATTGTAAAACCGCACCCTGTACATGGAGATTATGTAATTAGAACAAGTATTAAACTTTATTAGACAACATGTATAATGTAGAAAATAATTTATGAGCATTATATAAACCAATAATAATACATTCAAGATTCCAGTTTTAATAAAAAATATACTATAGTTTTTTAAGGGACCTCAAATAATTTTTTTTGAGTAGTATAAAGGAAATTTCAGCCTCAACACAGAAATAAAATGCACATTTACTTGCTACAATATTATTGATACAATCATTATATAAAATACAATAATTTTTGGATTTAGATATATACAATGAATTTAAGATGTATTTGACAGTTTATTCACTCTTCCATTTGCCCAGGATTAACATGTCTCTTGCCTTTCCTATTTTCTCGCACATTAACAGAACGGTCATAGCTTCTAACTATGAAATTAGACGCTGAAATTTATCAGCTTAAAAATCATAACATAACTTTACTGCACGTATAGTACTTATAAACGAGGTCCATTGTATTTATGACTCTTCCTCTATCCTTATTGATGATGAAAAGAGCAAAATTTGCAAATTTTAACTCATTGGTATACGAAGCATTAGAAAGAAATCAATTTTTTAAATTTTTGTAAGCATCTCTTTTAGTTCCACATTATAGTCTTCCTACCCAAATATGAGTTATGAATTGTATCAACAATATTAACTTTATTTGAACTCACAATACACACAAACTTTGACACTGGAAGCAACTTATGATTTTGATAAGGATAAAAACTAAGCTCTTGCTCTAAAAATAACTTTCAGTGGATCTCTGACAAACTGTTGAGTATATTGGGGGAGTGAAACGAGTTTATTTGTTCATTTAATAGTTTCAATTATTTACTGCGTCTTGATTCAGAAGATGCCCAATTCGTATTTCAACTTTTTGCAAGATTAAGGAGTGTTTTTGTGTACAAAGATTGATGTAACTATATCTTTTTTTAGTTTGCTTCTTTTTAATAGGGTATAACATGTAGAAAGGCAGGATTTTTTAGCCCATAGGTCGTCTTCAAAGTCCTTTTATGTTTACTTCAAAAATTTATTTACTTCACAGCTTCTAATGGTACATACAACATTTATTTTATAACTCTGTTTGTTCAAACAAGATGTTTTTTTCATCGGAAAATATCTTTGGGTTTTTCATAAAATTAAGTTGTTCTTGTTTTGTTCGTGTTTTTCATAAAAAGTGAATAACCATTAATTTGATAATAAAATAACAGTGATATTTCATAAACGATTGTTTTATTTCATCAAAAAGGCTGTACAATTAAAAGCAACCATATTATGAATGGTTTTGAGTTTAATTTTTAAGCGATGAAAACTCAATTCCTTAAAAAAACGTGTTTATAATTTTTCTATTTCAAGTATTCGGATTATTTTTACTTAATAACACAATAAATTAATGTTTTGGATTTATTTTCTTTTAAGTATTTAATTGTTCATGAACGCCACGTAGTATGAATTGCTTCTGTTCCTCATGTGCTGTAATTAAATCATGTTAGTCCTTCGTTAACTTTCGAAGTATATCTCTGCCATAACATTAACTGCTCTAAGGATTGAGATTTTTGTAGGCTTCAATCCAAGCAGAATTACTATCCCATAAAGATGGAGTTTGACAAATAAAATAATCTTCAATTTTGAAACGGGAAAACAGTGCCATTTTTTTGACCGATTGAAGTAACATATTTTTTTATCTACAATTAAATTTCTTATAATGATAGACGAGTTGTTAGTAAAACAATAAATAAAGTTATCACTAGATTTAAAAATATTTACGTACCAAACCAAGAACCAACAAATCCTTCATTCGACGTAACATATCTTGTCCCATGTCCCGATATATTTTTATTCTTAAAATTTATGACCATTTTTTCTTTAGCTTCTTGATCGACATCATCATTAAAGAATGAAAGGGCAGCAGCTTCATTAGTGAAATACCATAATTGATGACTAAGTTTCATAAGGTACCTTTTGATATTGTTTCGTCCATTTTTTCGAAAGCTTTCAATGATTTTAACAAGCATAAATGATTATATGGTGTTTTGACTGCTAAAAGGTATTGAAGGCAAGGCTTAACGTATATTGTTACAATAAATAAATATATATCTAATAACGCGATTTTATTGTCATTATTTATTTTAAGCTGGTAACTTAATAAGGATATTTTCAGAGAGTATAATTTTCTCTGTCCATCCAACAAGCTTTGTGCATGGAACCGGGAGGTCTTTTCTTTAATCATTGTCTCCTCCTAAAAATATAATACATTGATCTATGAGTTCCATGTAATCATCTCCAAAAATTTCTTTTTGATAGCTCACTGCGATAATATTCTAATAAATCTTCAATTTCCGAAAGTGATAGGTTACTTTCTACTAATGATTGTTAGGAGTCTATTTTGAAGGGATCTATATTTTTCCAAAAAATCTTTTAATTTTTGAAAGAAAGAAATATTTGGACTTGTTGTTACATTTTTGATTTTCACTTCGAGAACACCCTTAAAATCAATTCATGAAGATGACGATAATAAGTAAATAAAAACATTTCTCTTTCAAATTTTTGCTCCAGCAGCATAACGGTAACATTAAGACGACCAGTATTTGAAGCTGTGGTATCACAGCAGATAACTTGCACATTTTTTTGAGCTCCTAGTCTAGGATTGCTTTCCATAGGTAAAGACAATCGGCAAACTTTCTTCTTTCTGTTATTTAAAGAAGGCATAATTTTCCCTCCCAAATTAAAGCTACAACATCTGATATTTTGTATTTAAAATCAAATTTTATGGCGTTCTTCGATCTTTTCTTCGATCACTCCGTATCCTTTGGATATAAGACTTATTAATAGAAAATTCATGAATATTCAACCACAATGAATCAATAGTTGCTTCAAGAATAAAGACTATACACCTATCTAATGCAGCTACTAAGTTTGGAGTAATAAAATCTTTCTTAATAATTTATCTGGTTATTATTTCATGTAAAATTAATTTTAACTTGTTTAGATCAAAATTAGAAAAAATGTAAACAGATTATATTTTACCATGGAGCTCCTAGTCTGTAATTGCCTTTGAAGTTAAAATTAAACTAGGTCACATTTCTCTAATTTGAAATTTAAAATGTTATATGTAAAACCTCACTGTCTTCAAAATATACTAAAACTAATGTATTACTATTATGATGAATAAAAAATGTATTATTTATCAATTCTGAAAGATAAACTCAACATCATCACTAATTGTGGTGTAGGGTAGACCGGAGAAAGTTGAATCACATCTTACTGAATTACTTGGATATACTTCAAATTAGAAATACCAAAGTTTTAAGCAACAGACATACATCTTTATACAAATATTCAAACGAGTTAAAATTCATGTAGGATAAGTACTTTTGGTGTTATCTTAATTTGAATGTAAATTTTTCAGTCCATTCTAAGATCAAGTTATCGAATTGACTTTAAGGTCTTGTTGGCACCTGTTATCGTTGTCTTAGATATATATTTTTTTCATATTTGAGGAGCTGAGATAAAATAGAAAAAATAGGGTTATGCATTTCAAATTTTTGAGAAATATTTTTTATGTTATATGTCTTGGATACCCTAATGTATAAGGCTACCGCCGAAGGGGTAAATAGCGGAACCCGACGAGCAGTATTGGGATTCCGTCTGGAAATTTCATACCGGTATGATTTTTGTTGGTCCTGACTAATTCGGTCATTTAAAAAAGTTCATCAAGATATTTTTCATAGAAAAATTGGTCTAGGTCGGACCAAATAAAAAAATCTGTATAGACCAGTCCAAGTGATAAATGTGGTCTTATTTAAATTGGCGAAGCCAAATATAAGGGCTTAGCCGACGGAGCCCATCTAGTATTATTATAATTAAAATCTAAATTAATAAAAAAATTGATCAATTTATTAATAACTTTATTTTTAACTAACACTACATAGTATTCTAATAGTTAGGGTTACCATGTCAATTTTTGAGTATTTTTTTACATATGGACAAGAAAATATTTTTTACGTATACATACATTTATTCTATTTGTATACAGTTTCGACTGCTGCAACAACAAAGAAGACGGAAACTAATGATTTAGAGAAAAAAAAAAAAAAAGAGTACGAAAGATGGTTTAAAGATCAAGAAAAACTTCAACAGGTCGTAGAATATGATTGCTTTGTTGAATATGTGGAGAAAATAGATAGTAATTCTTTTGTATCAGATGGGATAATAGGGAATATGAATAAAGATGAGGTGAATTTTATTTTATTTCAAATTCCCGAAAAAGATATTGACATTTCGATCACAAATGGGAAGATATATAATAATGAAATCCAAGAATATAATGAGAAAAAGGGTAAGATAAAGTAATTAAAATGATAATTACGATTTCATCAACAAAGTAGACTTCTTAAATTACCTTAAAACAATTTCAGAACAAATTATTGAAAAGGTTGAACATCAACATAAAAGATCGGTTCAAGAACATATAATTGGGGGAGGAAGCAACAAATTAAAGTGTAATAAGCATAGTCCAAACTCCGAAGATTTTCAAAAAAATGCCAACTATTGTCAAACAAGTTGATGAAAACATAGTAAATCATTTGATAGAGTGTGTAGCTATACCAAACGTTAACGAAAAAGGTTGTATCTATGTAAATTAAATTAATTATGAATTGAGATAAATATTTTTTTTTTCAAAATAAGGTTCTGATATGGACGAAAAAAAAATCCCGCCTCATCAAAATTTAGAGTTAAATTATGAAAAATATTCCGTAAAAAACTTGGTAGATCGTTTTTCAAAATCAACACCTCCCGTGCTTCCACTACAATATTTACCTCAACAATATTTAACGTCAAATGAAAATCCTCCACTCAATTATCTTATACAACCACAAGGAGACCAAAAAATCAATGAACTTACACCCAAGGAGCCAAAAAAATAAAATTCAAACCCTGTGTAAGGATACAGAAGAAGATCTTAATAAGCTTAATAGATTTCAAAACTCAGTAGAGGAATTCCTCTTGATGAATGTCTCAAACTGTGAAGGGCATATTTCAACTACAATGACTGATCCTTCATATCTCTTGGCTGGTAATTATATTAGATTTAAAGTTATGTTAGTTATTCTAATGTATTTAATTTTAGTCAAGGAAATACCAAATGAATATTTTGGATATAATACAATCGTACAAGGTTTCTAATTCAATATTTTTTAAAGAAGTACTCACTTTATTTACACTCTATATTTTTAAATTTTGATATAGGAGATGAATCTATAAGTCTAATGAGCCTTGCGAAAAGTAAATGGGATAATCATAACACTATTGCTAGGGGATGGAAATCAGTTTCATCTAATTATGCCCCAGTGACATTTCGAAAAAAATATAATGTTGAGACTCAAAAACTCTAATTATTGTCTTTATTTTCAATCATAACAATGAATATATTAATCTATAAAAGTAAATATCTTAAAATGAATAAATGGTAAATATATATTTTTGTTTTTGTGTTGAGCTTTGCACCTTTTTGCTTCTGAATTTTCTAAAAACATATTAATTCAAACCAACTTTAGGATAGCTATCTTAATAGTGTTTAAAATATTGATTTTTTAAAGATTATAATATTATTTATAAATAACTGTTCTGATCATTTGGATAGGATTAAATATGGTAAGTAGTTTTGTATACTACAAATTATGACGTCTGTTCATAAAAATAATGAAATTGTATTTAGAACCTTTAAAAATTAATAAAAATGAAATATATGTATTATATTGGTAAATATGATTATTGAGTTGAAGATATTATTATTATACTGTATTTCCTTTCACTTATTTTCATGAGCTGATTATTGCATGATTTAAAACAACTGATTTTACTTATCATAAATTCAAAAAGGGTTTTACATAAGACGTGGATATTCATTTATATAAATCAAGGACCTCCGTTTAGAATTCGTATCATTCCATAGTTAATCATTGATTCTAATATCGATAAAATTATCACTCCAGTGTAGATTATAGCTATTAATTTATATCTAAATAATTGTTTAATTTTTCAGCTATCATATGATCTGATTTTTATGAATGAAAATGATCTCTCAATTTACTAATTACTTTAGTTATAGAAAATATAACCAGAAACGTATGCAATTTATTTAGTGTCAGCAACTGTTGGAATATGAGTCTTTTGAATATCTGGTCATATAATCACCTATTATAAACCTTGATTATATTCACATGTTTTTCCCTCCAAAAAATTTTTTTGTGTTCTTTTTATTATATTATTCAATCGAAATATAGAACTATATGGCAATACACGTGTGTTATTATTGTACAGTGTTTTATTATAGAGTAAGTAATATAGTCTATTAATTTCGCTATCCTCGGTTATTGAGAGAGGCCTAAATCCTCACATGGTCCTTTAGCTAACTTAAAACCTAAGTTGGATCGTGGTTTCTCGAAATATTCAGGGATTCATTTGATATTCTACGATTTCGACATACTTTCAGAGGATTGATTTAAAAGTGTGGGACTTGAAGCTTAAAATAATCTTTATAAAATCATACCATTGGTATTTGGAGCTTAAAGGGCTCAATATAAAACAAGACGCGGTGGCATTTGAACTTTAAAAGGCTCATTGTAACGCCACGTCCAGTCAATCAGACTTTTGTAAGTATATTAAAAGAAGGGATTGTAGTGTGGTATTTGAAGAATAAAGGACTATTTTTAAAACCATATGTGGGGGTTTTGAAACTATAAGGGCTTATTTTAATAACAAACCCAAACAATCAAACTTCTCTGAGTGTATTAGAACAAGGGACTGTAGTGTGGTATTTGAAGCTTAAAGGGCTCATTCTAATACCACATTCATTCAATTAGACTTCTTTGAGTATATTAGAAGAAGGAAATGTATTGTGGTTTTTAAAACTTAAAGAGCACATTTTGTTACCAATTTATAAATTTTAAAGATACCAAGAGTTTTGTTAAACACAAATTGATAATTGAAATTACTATTACTTATTGAACGACAACTTGGAAGTAATAAAAATACTCAATTCAAATACCGTCAGGAAGGTATTAAATATTAATTATATAAATTATTTTACTTGGATATCTTTTTTTATTCATGGTCGTCAAAAGGGTGTAATAAACACTCCAAATGAATTAATCCTGTTCATGTTACCATACCGTAACATGTGCATCTCAAAGAAAAAAATCCTGAAAGATTTTTGGACAAGATGTGGAGAAGAATATTTAAATGAATTAATTTTATCAAAAACGTGGTTGAAGTAATCTAAAACCTGAATCTTTAGAGAAAAATTCGTGGAAGTTAGAATGGATTACTGAAGTCCATAAAGACTAAGACAAAGTTGTCACTTCAGCAACACTAAGCTTAAAAAACGGCAGAAAAATTTAACACTCAATAAGACAAATTGCTATACTAGAGTCTATCATTGCTGAACAAGAAATGGTGGAATATAAATTGACCACCCAATGTGGATGTGCTGGAAATCCAGAGCAGATGTTGAAAGTCTCTGAGTTGGGTGTACAATTGACTCAGGAGTACCAATCTCCTTTACGAGATTGACCATACCACACTGAAGAAGTTAAAGAAAATAAAGTCATTCCTTGGGAAACAGCTACCATGTCTGTCGAACCAGTTCCTTACAATTCGGAAAATACATCAGATACTCATAAACATGAATTTAGGATGGAAATGAGACTTAAGAGAAGTTTTATAAAATTATTAAAAGATGACCATTAGATATTTCAAACCATATAAGGACAATCCTTTAATATAAAAAAAAAAAATTACAGGACATACAGGATTAAGAAAATTAGAAAAATTACAGAACATACAGGGTTTAAAAAAAAATCAATTTTTACCAAAGGTTCGAATAATGCTGTGAAAAGGAAGTAACATAGACACTCCACAAATTATAAAGTTATCTGGGGCATAGCTTGCCAATACAAGGTTGATGTTACAGACATTAACATATTGTTTCTCTGAAGTTCAACTTTGCTCAATTTACAACCTTACGGCATGGGGTCTATCTATCCCACTTGAAATTGAGTTGGATACCCAGATACAATATGACAGAAAATGTTGTATTCTGACGAACTCGTCATTTTCTGGGGGTCTGTTAGAATTTGATTTTTTTTTTTTTTTTTGCATATCTGGCCCTATAATCACCTATTGGCAACCTTGATGATATTCACCTGTTTTTTCCATAAAAAAAAACAGTTTTTTTTTTTGTTCATTTTATTATATTATTCAATCAAAATATAGAACTCTCAACCAATACACGGGTGTTATTATTGTCCAGTGCTTTATTATAGAGTAAGTAATACAGTTCATTAATTTCATTATCCTTGGTTAATGAATGAGGTCTAAATTCTCACAGTAACCCTGTAGTGGGTGATGTTTTAGAGTTGAAATATTAATTTCATCAGGGAAATCGAAATGACTCCGTCCCGTTACAGTAAAGAACTCGAAGAAACTCAAATAATTATAGAAACTTTAGATACTTTCAGTTATCCAATGAAATACTTTTAAATTTTTTGAATATATTCGTCTTGAAGCAATGAGCCTCTGAATAAAAAGCACCTATTTTACACTTTAAAAAAAGATGGTAAACGAGGTATAGGTATATTGCAGACATTCTAAAACCATTTTTAAAATTTTTAACATTTGGCTTTAAAGTATATTAACATAATGTATCTCTATCTTCAACACCGAGGGCTTAACAGCTTTGAACCTTAAAAACAGCCAAAAATAATGGAAAATGTATGGTCTTTTTCTGAAGACCACGATGGTCTTAGAGAAAAAATAAGGCCATATTTGTAATAAGGGGATCAAATTATATTAAATTATGCATGAACTGTTTTTATATCATTTTTGCAGCTTGACAGTGTAATCTAGACGTTATTTTGAACTATATTGAAACTACTCACCTTGCAATAACGATGCCTTCAGCCTTCTGATTTCATCTTCGTAGGTATACAATAGTCTTCTTCAAAGATGGTACAGGCAAATTTGCATGTAATTTTAGCAAAATTTATGCCTCTAGGCATATTGATCCATAATTTTGTATCTTCTGGAGACCATTCTCCTTGCTCGAACTCCCCATCCGAAAAATAGAGGCTTAATCTAGACATTGAAGCATGAGAATGAATTTCTAAATATCTATTGAATTCCTGGAGGGTTTGAAAGCAGGAGTCTCTTAAATTTCATCATCATTTTAAGTCCCTCAGACTCTGAGATGACAATTTGATTCATAGCTTATAACGGCTATGAAAGTCCCCCTTTACTGAGATCAAATTGTCAAGCCCATTGAAACAGAGGCGCAAGCTATACTTTAGGTCTTACTGACATAAGTATAATATATTATATTTCATAAATAAATGAACGACGTCATAGCTTAAGCGACATATTGTGAAAAAAATATATAAAATATTCATAATACTATTTTCTCTTTCTTAACGCTCGCGTTTCGCAACTTTGTTTAAAACTTTACTCCGAGCGAATATTCGCCCAGTTTATTTAACTTTTTCGATTTCTAACTCTTATTTCAAGATAAATAATAATTTCAAAGATTTCAAGAATAGACGGTTGAAGTTATATCTCAAAATAACCTTGAATTTTTTTTTCCATGCTGTATATGTAACTGCTGTTTTCGGTTGCCGAGTTTGCCTCTCATGTAGCTGGCTACTTTAAAAAGACTCCGATATCGGTTCCCCCAGAGACACTGCCAGCTCCTTCCTGTGTAGAGATACTTTTAGAAGATAAAGCTTTATTATTTGTCAAAGAATTTTCCCAACTGAAATATGATTTTTTTATATTTTTATGTAGTAAATTGAAATAAGATCTCAAAATCTCACGAAGTATAAGTTGAAAAACTTCAGAAAACCTAAAAATTTCTAGCTAATTTTCAGGCTTAACGGGATTATAGTGTACGTAACCTCAATCATTCCTGTCCTCCAAAACAGTGGTTCCCAACCCTTTTGTGTCCAAGGTGCACCAAAAGAAAAATTATTGACACACCTATTTTAATTAAACCAATCTAATGGATTATTATAAGCTATTTAGCTATGGTTGTCATAAATCGTATCCCCACATTAACTTGCAATACATTGAATTTAATTGTAATAATTGCATTAAGAGTTGTCAAATTCATATATATTTGTACGAGCGAAAAAATAAGCATCTTACAAAATTAAGAACTGAGCGTGATCTTGAGCATGTTCAGGATTTATTGAGCGGATTGATGCCTTTACGCCAATAATCTTTCGTTCTAATAAAGTGACAAAAGCTACATTTACAAATACAGGAAAATTAATAATAAGAAACAACAAAATTTTAAAAACAATGCTATCATTTATTCATCCCTCCCTAAATATTAGTCAATTAGCAAAGTATGTCACTCTCACTATGTATTTCTTGTATAATAAGCATAAAACTGTAATGAAATCCACAAATTTTTCATCAATATTTGTTTTTGTTACAATAGTAACAGTAATTCTTCTAATTCTGGTGGATTAATTTTAATAATAAATGATAACGTAATGTAGGACTGTTTTTATAATTTATTTAATATTAAATTCAAGGTATCAAATTTCTAGGAGATTAAGGATTTAATTATCTTCTGATTTATCACTATTTCTTGATGCTTGTAACAAAATGGCTAAGTTACCTCTTAAATCTTGACTTCTAGCTGCAATAGCAGCCCCGACTCCAGTTTCATTATTTTTACATTCATCAACTTTAATAACTGCTGGGGTTTATTTGTTAATTATTTTTATAAGAAACTTACAACGTAGTAACGTTGACATTAGCTGCCTTCTTTCTTGATTACGTCACACCGTACCCAAGTTCAGTGTTACTCACTACTGATTAGTGTTTAAAGTGGTTAATTACAGATAAATAATAGAAGCCGAAGGAGAATATAAAAGTTGTGAACTGCGTTGAAATACATTTAATGTGATTTCATTAGTCCTTGTAACTCACTTGGTGGATATCATCATATTTAATGGAAAAATCCTGAATTGTGCAAATGCTCTTCACATCAAGGTCTATGATAGTGACATATGACCTCGTGAACCATTGCCTATAAATCAAGAATACATAAATTCACCCAAATTTTTAACAAAATCATCGAATACTTCTACATATAAGGACTACGGAGTTCCAGAAAAAAACAGAATAATCCACTTCAACATCCAATGAGGGATACGGATAGTTCTCATCCCCATCAACCGTTCTTTAATTGAAATTTTTGAGTCATTTTCTTCTTAAGTCAACTCTGCTTCGACTTCTACAATAGCGTTAGTTCCCTCTAAAATTCCTGAGGGCACTCCCGCTCCCACTCAGTTACTAATTTTTGTGAGCGTGATCCCGCTCGTTTTTTAAGGCAATGAGTGCACTCCCGCTCTCGCTCAATGAAAAATGAACGGCGCTCATTTTTTCGCTCGTATTTGAACTTGATAACTCTTAATATAACAAAGACATCTTTTACTTTAGGAATTGAATGGGTCACACAACCTATTGAAAGTATCTGCTGTTTTCTTTAGTTACATTCAATACATAGAACTGAAGTGTAGAAAATATTTTATCCAATTTATTTGGTCATCAATTTGTTATAATTATAACTCAGTAATCAGAATTGGAAACCCGGACACGGGCTGTAGTTCATTCTTATTAAATTAGGACTTCAAACTCCAGGATGTCTCGATTTGGATTAGAACAAAGAAATTTCAGACTTGACTAAGACTCAATATGAAACAATCGTAACTCCTCTAGAATTCGTCATCAGATCGACAACATTCAGATTTTAATAACACTCCAGACTTGAAACTCACTAACTCACGTACCCAAAAACTCACAACTTGACTTGGAGTATTATTATATTGGACTTTAATTTTGAGACTTCACTCGACCTTATCTCTCAATAATTTAAATTCTACTAGTGGTCGTAAAAATTACTTGTGAGCAGGTTCGTTTACGATATACTCGTAACATTGAATTTCTATTTGATATATATCGAAATAATTCTACAAAAGAATGATCCTGATACAGTTGTTAATATGGAACTGAACTCTGTTTGCTCTTGAATTCGACTTGTATATATTTGAAGATATATCATTTGACTGATTGAAAGAAAAAAATAATGCCCTTGTTTCATCATCGTTCATAATTTTCATACAAATTTTACAGTGAAGACACAAGATAAATAAATTATATTAGAAGGTGAAACTAATCAATCTCTATTATTTATATTTTATCAAACTTCTTTTAAATAGTTCACCTCTATCAACTTGTGCACATCATTGGATTTAAAAAAATGGTAGTAGTTTATTGGCATTTTCTTACTTATATAATTGACCTTGCTATATATTTTAATAATATGTAAAAGACGACTACTTTACATCTTGACACCTTTATATATGATTTCGATGTCAATATTGGTCTGTGCTTGATTCACTAGTTGTACAAATTCATAAGGATCTTTTTAAATCCAATACTTTATTATCAGAAATTAGAAGATGACCAAATGACACTATAACAATCATCACAAAATAAACGAAGGCTTCATTAACAACGTATACCTAAACCCCTGAAGATGATAATATAGACTTATCCTAGATGAAGATTCCAGTCGTTGGAGAAAATAACTAACATATGCTATTATAATATTAAACTAGTAGATAGCTTATGTTTAACTCTGGATAGATACAATAAATATTATTAAGTAGGAATGATTTTAATACTAATTTAATGAATTACGATGTAACTATTACTACAAGTATTTACGTGGTGCCTATTTTATTGGAACTTATCTTTTCTACTTATTAATCATTATTTGTCCAAGAAAACTTATTCATAAAAACCATCCTCAGAAAGTTTGTAAACATAATTATAATATTGTTTGCTTGATTCTAAGCTAGTAGTATCAGCATATTTTAAAAATGCTAACAAAGAATTTTATGACAATAAAATTAATATTCACTTAATCCGAACAAAGTTGTGGTTTATGAACAGTGAATGGATAATGACGATAATTTATTAATGAAAAGAATGGGTATACATTTTGCATTAAGGAATATAGATATAAATTATACTAGTAACTACTAATAAGAAAATTAATATCATGTAGTTCTTATAAAAAAAAAAAAGCTCATTTTTAGCGTTCAATTCCTGTAGTAAAATATGTCTTTGTTTATGTAGGTATGTTACAAAAAATTTCAAATTCAATTTTTTCTTTCTAAATTTAGTCTAATAGATAATGGTGAAATATACATCTTGATGCCAAAATCATCTCTCTACCTTCAATATTAAGGAAGTTATGACCAATTTATTATAGGAATTTCACACCTTTTTATCGTAGTGTTAAATCTGTTAATGTAATAACCTACATCAAAATCTGTGATCTAATAAAATGTGATATTTCAATAAAACAACACGACTTTCTTAAAAATTAAGAGAATTGAATGACAATTTCATGAATACAGTATAGTTGAAAAGTGAGTTTGATGAAAAGTAAATAAACAAACAAATCATTTGAACTTTTTTTTTTCAAAAGATAAGATTTAGACGTCAAACATCTGCATGGAAGCAGAAACCGACTCTGAGGAGGGTATGACACCCTCCGAGTCAACTGAAAAAAAAATTATGAAACCATTACGGCAAACCCATCAGTGCGTGACGGAAAACCCGGATTACTTGGGATTCACCTGGAAAGTGGACAAAAACTCGGCTAACAACCGATGTATCTAACCGTGAATGAACTTGATACCTGAAAAAGAAAATATAATGTGGCCAAAAAATATGGTAGAGATTTCACATCCATATTGGGGTATAAAAACAGTGGATATCTAAGGGAATGGAAAAGTATATATAAAACGATGGGTATAGCAGATATTACGAACAACGACATGGCAACATTTGAAAGAGAAAACGCGAAAAACTCAAAAAAAAGTAAAATAGGTCACATTTATATATCCGAGCCAATGTTGGGGTTAAATCTAAAAATAAATCGAATATCCTCAAACGGTCTGTCCGACCATTTATTTCTTGAAGCCATGTTTAAGGAGGAGAACTACCCAAAAAAACCTAATAGATGGAAGCTAAATAAGAAACTCTTAGAAGAAGATGACGCTCTAAAAAATCTGAAGGAAGATGTACAAATGATTGAACAGGACTTAGAAGCTGGATGGAAGATTAGGAAGCCTTTAAATAAGTTCTACAAAAGTGCAAAAAAATTTCTAAAATCTGCCGGGATCCGAAAAGCTAATGAAAGAATGCAAAATGGAACTCAGATTAGGTAATTATTGCAAGAAGGAAACGATACAGGTCTGCTGCAGGAATGGGATGAAATAATGGAATATTAAATGCAAGGAGCAAGAGTTCGTGCAAGAATTTAAGATAAAAAAATCAATTCCAATAATTTAAATCTGTTAAAACTCCTCGAGAAAAACAATGGAAGAAAGAAGATGAACGAGATACTAGTGAATGGCCAGAAGATAACATCCCCGTTGAAGATTGCAGAACATATCCAAGATTACTACCAAGAACTCTACCGATCCAAGAAACCGCTCATAAATGAAAAATTATCAGAAAATACTATCACACCTAAGGAAGAAAAGGAATTAAAGCTAATATTGACTTATGACGAAGTCCTTACATATATTAAGAATAAGATGAAAAATAATAAAGGACCAGGACCTTCAGGACTTACTCCAAAGTTCTACAAAGGGGTTCAAATTCCTAGCTGAATTATATAATGAATATTCTTTTGGACATGGACCTGAACAAAGAGCAAAAAGGGGAATCATAACTCTATGATAACAAATAGAATAAGAAATATGGACCTGGCATTAGAGGGAATGGGAAACAGGAAATTAACCAACCTGTTTTTTGCAGACAATAGCACGGTCATACTAAGAAGTTACAAATTTGAGGAAGAAAGAGATAGCTTGAAAACGCTCCTGAAAGAATATGGAAGAGAGTCTGGTTTAGAAATTAATGATCAGAAAACACAGATATTGACAAACTCTACGGAAAAAATAAACAAAATTAGCGCTATTTATCTCGTTCAAAAAGCAATGGCAATGTGGATTCTATGAAGGATTGGAGATCCCAGAACGTAGATCAGATGAGATGGATAAACTATGTAATTATCAAGGATATAATCAACCATCCAATCGTGAGTATGCTACGTATTCCCTCTTAAGGGTCTTCAAACCAGTCAAAAAAACACTTCATCTAAGAGTAGAACTAAATATTAATAATAAAGCAATTAAGGAGTGAGTGAGAAAAAGACAGCCTCCAAACGATCTCTGCAACACTTTCAAATGCAAAATAAAGAATAAAATGATCCGGAAATAATATGTGAGATTATTATTCGATCCATATCTCACTCCTAAGCAGTCCTACTTGAGATATAGGGTCGCCCTTGGAGTGTATTATATAGACAGAGACATGCCTTGCAAAGACTGCTATAAAAATAAAACGCTCGCCTATGTATTTGTGACTGCGAATATCTAAAAGGAATATGGTTTATAATGGCTGAACGACTCACTCACTACCGAGGGAGAGGCCCCACTCAAGAGGAAAAAATTTATGGCTTCAACGACATGACTCTTCCGTTCAGAATTGGATCAAAATCCATTGCAAAACATGAATGCAAGGTCCAATTATGAAAACATTAAACTTGCCAAAAATAAAACGCTCGCCTATGTATTTTGTGACTGCGAATATCTAAAAGGAATATGGTTTATAATGGCTAAACGACTAACTCACTACCGAGGGAGAGGCCCCACTCAAGAGGAAAAAATTTATGGCTTCAACGACACGGATCTTCCGTTCAGAATTGAATCAAAATCCATTGCAAAATTGCAAAACATGATTGCAAGGTCCAATTATGAAAACATTAAACTTGCCAAAAATATAGCCTACGCTACTCTTAATGAATTTCGCTTTTTATCATGCGTGTTGTGATTATGTTTTTAATTCACCCCTAATTTGCTCTTTCTTTTCCAATCTTGGGCCTTCAATTTGTCAAAAGGGCTACATCGCAGAATGTGATAAATTTTGCAATAGATTTGAATACAAATCTGAACAGAAGAGCCATGTCGTTGAAGCCATAAATTTTTTCCTCTTGAGTGTGGCCTAATTTACTAATTTGTCAGATGTTAGTTTTTATTTTTATTATTATATATTATAAGTAAGGTTGTTGTTGTTGTTGTTTTCTCAGCTTCCTTTTTCGTTTCCTTTTTAAGATTGTTATATATGTATATATAAATCTATAGTTAAAAACAATGATATTTGTGAATGATTGCATACTTAATCTTCAAAAAAGAAAAAAAAGAAATGGTGATTTAACTTAAATCAAGATGAGCTCCTTAGCATAAATTCATGTTCAAAGAATAAGCTCCTATGAATTCATTAATATTATAAAGACACCAACTAGAATAGATCAACTTTTGTGGACTTTAACAGATCAAACAAACAAAAAAAAAGTGTTGTTCAAAAGATGATATTTTTAAATACCTGCAATTCAATATGAATTTCGAGTATAAGAATATCTTCCTGCGCTCTCCAGACAATTAATGAAAGTTATTGAGAAAAAGGAAAGGTTAAAAATTAAGACAAAGTACTTTCATATTGCGCAGTAATAAAGATTGAAGTTGCAAATGTCGGCTAAAAATTGATGTAAGTTGCATTAACAATTTTTTTTTTGTTGAAAACTTTACAAGGTAATAGAACAACAAATGCTTCATAATCCATTGTGTTTTTTATTTAAGCTATTAAACTTTGTCCGTGATTTTGAAAGCTATCTAGGGATAATTTATTCTCTAGCAAATGATCCAATTTAATCGAGAAACGGGTTGAAAAAAAAAGTAGACTGTGTTAAAGATTAAAAATTTATCTACATTATATATAAATGACGTCAAAGTAATTTTCTCAATTCAAGAAATAAACACCCGGCATTTCAACAGGGATCCCCGAAACACTTCAATCTTCTACACATGCTTCCTCCAAGATTTTTCCTCTTGGTAAATTGGCACTTTGTAACATAACCTAATTTATGATTGCAAATAAATTACAAAATTGATTTCTTTTGAATTTTTTCTTCATTCGAAAATAGCTTGATGTTGACTCAATTGCTACTAAATCCTCAGGATTGTCACAAGCAATCCCAGTTTGGACAACGAGGCTAACTTCATCTACTTTGACTTTTCTCATATATTCTTGTAATGCTGGAGAATCCCTCAAATATTCCAAATCTTTATATAATGGATGAGTGGATGTAGCTTACAAGTGGATCTTATCTTTATAAAGGTGCCCATTTTTTTTTCGATTCCAGCTAATAAAGCCTCTACTGGAGCCTTGCAAAATTTATGATTGGGCATCACCATTTTGAGTTTTTTCTTTACCACTGAAAGTGAAGGAAAAATGTAGACGAGAAACATATTCTTCTTACCTTGCAAGATATCTAAGGCAGCTGCAAAAACCTTAAAAGACAAAATGTATTCATTAATTAAGTCCATCTCTGCTTTGGTGAAATACATCAACCCAAGATTGTCAAATAACTTAAAAAGTTCATCACTACTTTTTTCAAGAGCGCTGGAAAAGTCCAAAGTACCACCAAATTTTCCATTCCACCTTGTATCATTTGGGACTCTCAAAAGTTTTCCTACAATATTGAATTGTTTCTGCTGTAATAATATTAAGATTTTGCTTGTTCTAAACTGATTGACATTTTCCAAAAGTTTTGTAAAATAATCCTTTAAACACAGGATCGTTGAAAGCTGCATCTATATATTTTTGTACAATCAAGTTCATATAGTAGACAGCACATCTGAAATGATTTGGTAGGGAAAATTCTGAATCTTTTATAAAAACAGGTATTAATTCAAAAAATTGAATATCTTCATTAAGGAAATCATTTTCTTCTTTTTTTTTTCATCGTCTTGAATTCCATAATTTTCAAAACACTTATGTTAATCAATTGATTATCAATATTTTTCATTCGTGCTTCATAAGAAATGATCTTCAAGCCTAGACAAATTTTTTGAATGAATATCTTGATATGTTCATTCCTCACTAAAGTTGACGGCTGAACGGCTGTTATTACTTACATTTAATGATAAATTATGTTATTAACGAATTTAAATAGTTTTGAGAAATATTAGCTCCAGAACTTTAACCTTTAGTTTAAAAAAAAAAATTGGATTGAGGCTTGCGATTGTAAATATACTTTCAACTTTTTATTCCCTTATTCCTTTTTTTTATTCCAGTTACCTCTTTCCACATTTTCCAAATTCCCAACGAGATTTAAATTTTTTTTTTTTTTCAACGCGTAAAAAAGAACAAAATGGTTTTCCAAGTTCCAAACACATTTCAAACATTATTTTTCTCTTTCCATTTTTAATAGACTTTATACCGATTTTTTCAATATATCCTCCAATTATATCTAATTAATACCAAAATTTAACTATATAGACGAATGTACTTTCAGAAGTCCAATATAATAATTAGTATTTTTGGATAAGGGTGTGTTATTAATGGTAAAATTCATCACAGCCTCTTTTAATTTTGTTCTTGATTGATCAGTTCCATTTTGAAGTACTTCGTAACAGGGAAGCATAATTATCCATGATATATTATTGCGTTTTTTCCTTTACGTCTTTAGTTGAATTTGGGCATATTTATTGGTAATTTTCCCCCCTTTTTAAAAATTACTTCATTGGTACAATAGAATAGTCTCGATGATTTTGTTGGCATCCTTGGGAAGGGATATTCTTTTATTTGTTCTTTCTGATGAATTGGTGGACCTCTATTTTAATTAATTGTCTCCTTCATCCATAAATTTGTAAAAAGTGATTGAAAATATATGCAGTACATACTCATATTAGTGTATAAGTTGTGTAGTTTCTTTTCTTCTCTTCCCAATGGCTAAGGATGTGTTAGGATGTTCATAGGAAATACATCTAAAAACCATGATAGATAATATTTATATAAATTATATTATATTCTAATGTCAGTTTTGTAAAATATTTTCTAACCTTAAAACGATAATAAATAAATTGAATTATTATTTATTATTGAATCGAATGTTTATATAAATCAGAAAGGAACATGTGATTCATTAGATCTAACGTCAATTCTACCAAATATACAATTTACTACTAAGAACAATTATTAAATTGATGGATTTAACTTTACCACAAGCAAATCAGATAATATTAAATACTAATAGGAAGTAGTTTCCCAACGGTGTATCATGAGGGTATAGTTCAAATTTGCCATACGATTTATGACAACCATACATTGTTTGCAATACCTTATAATAATTAATATTATTGGTTTAAATAAAATAGGTGTGTCAATAAATGTTTATATGTTTTTGGTGTGCATTGGGCACAAAAAAGTTTGGGAACCACTGTCTTAGGGGACATGTAATTACGAGGTATTGTGCAATTTCCTCCATTTAAGCCTAATAATTAGTTTGAGATTAAACCCACATTTCTTAAATTTTTCACTAAGTATTGCGTGAAACCTTAGAGGTCCCATTTCAATTTACAACATAAAAGTATAAAAAATCGTATTTCAGTTGTGAAAGTTTGTTTTACATAAAATTTTAATTTCCACACAAAAAGGAGATGGAGGGGTCTCTGTTATCTCATAAGATGGAGAAAACTGAGAAAGTAATACAAATTTATATAAATGAGCAAAAATTCGAGTGATGTTCTCGCTCTCACACTCTCACTCGGTATTCATAAAAATGAGCGCACTCACGCTCAATCATAAAGTAGGTAAGTTACAAAATGCCAATTTACAGAAAGGAAAAGTCTTGCTGGAGGCTCGCGTGGAAGTCTAGAAGTGTTTCGGTGATAAAATATAAATAATAGAGATTGATTAGTTTCACCTTTTAAAATAATTTATTTATCTTGTGTCTCGACTGTAAAACTTTATATGGGAATTATGAATGATGATAAAACAAGGGCATTATTTTTTTCTTTCAGTCTGTCAATTGACTTATCTTCAAATATAAATAAGTCGAATTCAAGAGCAAACAGAATTCAGTTCCATATTAACAACTGTATCTTATAAGGATCATTCTTTTGTAGAATTATTTCGATATATATCAAATAGAAATTCAATGTTAGGAGTATATCGTAAACGAACCTGCTCACAAGTAATTTTTACGACAACTAGTAGAATTTAAATTATTTAGAGATAAGGTCGAGTGAAGTCTCAAAATTAAAGTCCAATATAATAATACTCCAAGTCAAGTTGTGAATTTTTGGGTACGTGAGTTAATGAGTTTCAAGTCTGGAGTCTTATTAAAATATGAATCTTGTCGATCTGATGACGAATTCTAGAGGAGTTATGATTGTTTCATATTGAGTCTTAGTCAAATCTGAAATTTCTTTGTTCTAGTCCAAATCGAGACATCCCGGAGTTTGAAGTTCCAATTTATTAAGAGTTAACTACAACCTGTGCCCGACTCTCCAATTTTGAGTATTGAGTTTTAATTAATTGATGGCCAAATAAACTGTATAATATTTTCTTGACTTCACTTCTACGTATTGAATGTAGCTAAAGAAAACAGCACGCACTTTTAATAAGTTGTTTTACCCATTCAATACCTGTAGTAAAGTATTTCTGTACTACATAAAGAGTTGTCAAGTTCAAATACGAAAGAAAAAAAATTAGCATCGCCCATTTCTCAATGAGCGGAGTGCACTCAGAATTTTTTGAACAGAACAATGCTCTGTATATATCTCTAAAGAGACAAGTCAAAATCACAAGCAAAAGAGGCTTATTCAGGGCATCATATTCGGTTATGTTAGCAAGATATTTTTATTATATTCAAGATAAACGACGAATTAAGATCTTATTATTAGTTAATGTTTTTCAATTTGAGCATTTCATATTTAGTGCATAATAACCACTTATTCTTTATCTATTTTTAAATTTTCAACTAAATACTATATTCATTTAAAAATATTCTTTTTTTTTTTTTTTTTTCAAAACAACTTTTAATCTATTTTTCTTAATTAATTTTAGTACAGGGCTCCCACTAAAAATCCATACATTTGCTACGCCTACATTACGTTATAAATATATTTGTTTATTGATGATGACCTCAAATATTTAAATTACGCTTGTAATTTATATAAATAAAAACTGTAATATAAATATTTTTATGTTCGAATATTTAAATTATATTAATAAGGTTAAATACCATGGAGTTTTATGTGAATGGTAGACTTCTTTTTGGGAAAAATGAAAAAATACAGTCCTTAATGAGGGCGAGTGTTATATTTTGGTTATGAAACTGATTCCACGGATCTCTCTAGATCACTTCATTCTTTCCTGCAGGACGAATATTCCATAAGTTCCTGGCTAAGAGTTATTGGATGACGAAGTACCTTCAAGTTATTTGAGGGTATGCTCACTCCTTTCTCAGCATGGTGATTTGTCTGTGAAAGTATTGTCAAATGAAGAGATTTGGAAAATACAAGATACAGCCACAGGGGTTGGAGAATAAACTTCAATAACGTAATTTGGTGCCTGTTGCTGTTCATAGTAGATCTTTCATTCAGACACAGAAACGTCGATGATACGCTTCTAAAGCCTCTATATCTGCTAGGAGATCAAGTGAAAATAAAGCTATCATTCAAACAGCTTTTGTCTTAGCGGTCTACTAGATTGGAAGTCACTATATAGGGAATTTATGTTAAAATATATCTTCACAATGAATGATTTACCCGTTAAAGGAGATTATAGCCAGTGAGTGAGACAAAGATCTTGCCCTGAAGGCTCGAGATCCCTGAACATCGAGGCGTATTCCTAGGATATTGAAATGAAAAAATATGTTTATGAATTCATTGAAATAGAGGGTGGATAAATATTCATTATACGAATGTTCTGTCGACTATATCCATATAAATTACCAATAAACGAAAACTACTGAGACACTGAATTCAAACTCTTCCCTCTCATAGTAAGGTTGTAATTTATGGAGTATGTTTACCCGACGAGCAGGCCTCTGCTGACAAGGTTTCTTGGGGATTCTCATTACTAGTTACAAAAGAAAAAGTAAAGATAAACTATCTCTAAGTAGGAATAAGCGTAGATAATTCTTTTTCTTCAATAATACAACTAATCTTTTCGCCAGATTAAATTCCCGACGAGTGGCGTTACTGTTTTAGTACCACAATAGTTGGAGGTTAAAAATTGTATAATAAGAAAATAAAATACTATTATATGATGTATTTATACAATTACTATAATTGTCAATTAGTTAATTAAATTTGAATTTCCTCCTCAATTGACTCCTCTATGATGTCATCAAAATATACAGTAAAATTGTAAACAAAAGCAAATAAATCTTTTATTGACACACCTTATATATAGTTACCTTGGGAAAAATATATTGGAAGAAGTTAAGGCCCAACTCCAACTACAATATAATTCACAAATATAAAATGGTTTGGTCCAATATTAATTAAATCATTAGCTATGGCACAGTGGCAACGGAAACATAAGGGTCATTCACCCAACCCGTTTTGCAGAATTTTTATAGTTCTGATTTTAAAAGAATTTCCTTTTTTTTTTTTAAATTTAAATGTCAAATTTTGGAAAAAAATGGTTACTCGTGAAAATTTAATCTTTTCCTAAAAACTTTAGGACAAAAAAGTTATAGCCTCGTTGAAAAAAAAATATATTTGAAACTCGGCACTTACTCAAACTAGTCAAAAAATCCAATAATCCCCCCTCCCAAAAAAAAAATTATATATAGCATGCAGGCTCCAATTCGATTTCTTTTTCGTTAAGGTAAAACAACGAGGTATTTAATTTCTTCCTTTTACATTTAGAAGCTTTATTAGACAACAATTAATCATGGTGTGGACTTTATGCTGGAGGGTTCATTGGGCTATATTTTTTCGTTGATAATGATAGTTGCCATGTTATTGTAAATGAAAACGAATTTGTTTTGGCACAAATTTCAAGGTATGGACTAGACAAATATGTGGTTTCAACAAGACGGTGGTACTTGTCACATAGTATACGTTACAATTGTTTCATTGCAAAAAAAGTTTGGTGATTACTTTATTTCGAGAAATGGACGATTTGATTGCCTGCATCAATTGTGCGAATTTAACGCCCTATATTTTTTTCTCTGGCGTCATATTGAGTAATTGTTCTCCACCAATAAGCCAGCAACGCCAGAAAAGCTCAGATAAAATTGATGCAATATAAGTCAATTTATTGGAAAAAGTAGTGGAAAATTTGGTTCAGCAATTACAATTTGTACTGAAAAAATAAATTTGGCAAAATCTTTCACTGTTTGTGCTTCATTTATGAAAAAGATTTGAAACACTCCCATTAAAAAACCTGTATATAATCAGGGATGTTAATCATGTGTATCTTTTTAACTGGCCTATTTTTTATTTTTTTTAATTGGCCATCTAAAGAATGAATTTTCTTTTGCTAAGCTGTTGTCATTATTATTTACTTCCTGAGTAGAGAACTTCCTTTCCAAAGATACATTGAATTATGTTCAAAACCTGATTAAGCATTCGTGTGTGCTCATAAAAAACGGAAAGTACCCTGAAGATTTATTATGGAGTTATAATTGTAACTCCTTGTTGGACTCAGAGTAGAATTGTGGATCGACATCAGAGTAATTCTTGCCATTGCCCTTGTTTATTTTATTTTTCCCCTCCTCCCTTTTCTGACAGCTGATTGTAACTGATCTCTTCCACAAACATTCTTTAAATTGTCAGAGTTGCCATATTGATTCTAGATTTTTTTTTATTTCACATAATAAACACGATTTTTAATGGATTTTATAAAATATGTAAGCAGTAGTTAAGTTCTAGATTATGTACAATATGATTTCATCGTAACTCGAGTTCTAAACCTTGAGATGAATAGGACATTCATATGTGCAGTAGCTTGGAGGAAGACTGTTATCAGCATAATCTCCATCCAAGTTTCCAAGGGGCAACTCCATTGTCAAATCAGTTCTATACCAGGCATATGAAAATGTGATGATATTTATTAATTAATATTCATTTAAGTAATTAATTAAAGGATATTCATTTAAGTAATTAATTAAAGGATATTCACCTATGTGAGTAACATATGAAGGACTATGCATACGATGAATCCTCCGTATCCGCGAAGCCCAAAAATATTATTTTTACCAATGCTGTAGTTGAACCCTATCGGCTATCTTCAAGGATTCAGATTGTTATTAATAAGATCCTTCGATTGAAATCCTTTATTAATTATTTATTAATGAAAATGAGAAGAAGCTTTCCGTAGGATATAAGTGCTTTTCCGGTATACCAAAAAAACTACTTTTAGATTAACACAGTATCCTCTCCTACTACTTACTGCCTTATTTGATAGGTTGAGCTATTTTGGCCATAATTAAAATAGGGATTACCTTTTAAATATGCTCATATTAGTTATTCTTAGAGGCCGCGCTCATGAATGAATCGGCCTTAATTTAAAAGAAGTTCAACACTCAGAATAGGTTACCTAAGTCACCAAGAAATGACTCACGAATAAAGCAAAGAGATGATATATTTTTGGATGAGGATTGGATTGGACGAAAGTCAAGATCATTTCTATTGAAAAATAATTAATTTCTAGTTCCAAAGCAAAGGCAACGACAATATCTATCAATAATTTATTTTCAAACATTTTATAAAAATCTAAACTTTCAGTTAATTGGTGCCCTCTAATATCTTGTGCAATGGAAGGAAATATCAATTTTTAAATATTTTGTTATGAATTTCCAAGCATTTCCGAATTAGACACTCTTGACTCATACGTATCAATTTTACTTATATTTCCTGATAGAATATTAATATTTAATGCATTGTATGAACTTGAACATTATATGTAATGACAAGGAACTTGTTTACTGTAGGATAAACACATCTTTCCGTCTTATCACCAAAAAATATCTTTCAGATACAAAAGGTATCTTCTCCAACTACTTATTTACTTAGATGATAGGTTGAGAGATTTTGGGCACAAGGAAAAACTAGGACTGACTTTTTGAAACGCTTTTATAGTATGTATTTTTAAAAGCACAGCCCCCTCAAAGAATCTGCTCTTAAAAAAGTGAGAGTAACACCTTTACTTCCTCTTATAGAGTATTCCATTTTTTTTTATGCTCTAACCCCTTCATTTTATTTCAAAAAATTGAAAAGATGCGTTTAATATACACCAAAATTGGTCAAGGAAAAAGTGTACAAAACAAAATAAGGAGAAGTGCCCATCAATGAACTTCTTAAGGCTTTAAACCAAGTAGCGAAATACAATCGTAAGCTTAAGGAGATATAATGTTTATTATTTTTGATATTTTATGTGATTTATCTTTTTTGAACAAGAAATGTTTTTTTCTAAGAACATGACGGAAGACCTAAAAACATGTAAATGCCTATTCGGTTCCAGTGATATACTCTGAGTTTAAACGGAAACATGATCTTATCTATAGCATGATAGCTGAGGCCAAGACATACTAAAGAGGAGCTTTGGTGTTATTTAATAAAAGAGAAGGAGTCTATGTTTAGAAACAACCAAAAACAGATTGCCATCTCAGAGTGTGAATGACTAAAAATGTTAGTCATAGGTAAGAGACTAGTACTGTCCTATCTTCCGAGAATTCAATCCATATTTAGAAATTCATACTGATGCTTCAACGTCCGGGCTTAGCTTATCTTTTTTGTTTGGGAGGTTTGAAGAAAGAGTATGGCTTCCAGAGGACATAACATTACACATCAATATAACTAAAGGCATAACTTTTACTCAAATTATTCGCAAATTTTCCTGTACTATCTTTGAACAATACAATTGTACACCTAAAAAGATTACATTAGGAGAGTTTAATGTACCTCTTCAGCTATTTCAGGCTGAGTTGTTTCTTTGTAGTTCAAAAAAATATTTACGTTATTAGGGCCCCTACTCCTTCGTATCTCCTTAGATAAGTGAATTTTGATCTCCGTGTTTCCTGGAAGTGATCCACTCTCTCCCATTGTCTGCTAATGTATCTTCTGCATCTTTGTTTTTTGTTTTTTTTTTATATTACGTTTTTTCATGGAATTTGATTAGTGCTGTACACGAAGTTTACCTTACAGGCTACATATAAATAATTTTCTTACGAGAAAATGGACCTCAAATGTGCTCTTATACCAGGAGCTGACGATAAATGTCACCGTTTAATATTTTAATATTAATTACGAATAGATATACAATAAATAGTGATGAAACTAAAGGAACACAGTCTTAAACCACGTTAGAAATCAATTAAAATTGTGAATATATTGTTTCATTTATTTTTTTATGCATTTTGTATATAATGGGTGGATTTTTCATGAAAAGATCCTCTGCGACGGCGATATATGTGAAGTGAGTATCTTCCAATAAATTAATATAAAACTAAAGAGTAAATTAAAGCTTTTCTCCAAACAAGTTGGAAAAAAGGAACACAAATTCATGCATAATTTATATTCTTTATTTTTTTAAAAATTCATTATGCAATAAATATAATAGGTTGGGGAAAAATTAATTTCGAATTTTGCGCTTTAAATAAATGCTGTATAAGAAGAATTACAATAAGCGGATTTTAGCCTAGTATGCCCCTTTCTGTTCGATAACTTGTTACCAATGAGAATCCAAGTTCATAATTCCCTTCTTCTAGAAACCCTTGTCCCTATTGGCAAAAAACAGGCCTTTATTGAGGCCAAATTTGCCAAATTTGCATAAATACAGCTCTTATTATTAAACATTTATAGTTTTTTTTGTTTATATATATATATATATATATGTATGAATTTCAAGTAAACTAATACAAATTATAATTCAAACTCACTAATATTTAACATAATAAATGTTTTATCACAAATTGTGATTTAAATAATATTATAAATACAACCACCGATTTTCAGACAAGGAGATTGATGTAAAGAATGGGGTGCTGTATACAAATTATAAGATGGTATTAGTCATTGAAGCTTTTGAAATCTTCATTCATTGATGTTTTTTTTTTTTTTTTTTTTTTTTTTTTCAAACAGTCGTACGTATGCATTTTATCTAACTAAATCATTTCCTATATGAACAAATGAAACTATTATAATAAACTTATCATTTTTAAATAATATGTAAGAAAAATTACTTCGTTTATTTTTATTTGCGCCCGCTAAACACACACGTAGCACACGCTTGTCCATCTTAAGAACATGCTTCTCCTTTATTAGTACAGGAAAAGCAACACCTCGTGTGATGACTGATGGGATTTCTTACCCTGCCGCGCGCTTGTAAAGAGACAAGCAGAATATTGTAAAATTATAATAATAATAAAAACATTGGATCCATCGTTTTTAAAAGAGTCATTGCTCTATTAGCAATCTTTTGATTAATTTTCCAATGTCTACTACCATGGGTCGATGGTTAACTTTTACTGCATATATTATATTTACCGACGTCAAGACCAGTCAGTCGGGGGGACTCAACCTCTTCTTATAATAGAGTCAGATCTCAGGGCGATACGAATGGAAAATAAAAGAGGTTGAATGAAGTCTCGACTATAGTTCTACAAAAATTACACCTTCACTCCTTAGAGGTATCTCGGCTCTTGTTGGTAAAGATAGTTGATGTTTCTAAAATATATCTAAACAACTTTAGGGTTAGTACGGTGATAAATGTTGAATACGGCTCTTCTAATTTTCTGATTCTACAGACAGCTCACATCGAAAAAGAATGGAATCATAGGCCCGTTTTACACATGGACCCCAGGCTGTAAGAAACTTTTTTGATCCCTTCTTAATAGCATAAACCCCTTCAAGCCCACTTCCCTGTGACAGAGGAATTGACAAGCTGAAAATAAAACGACCTCCTTGGCAAACTTATCTTTACTCCTCAGTCTCGGATTAAAAATTAATAGTTCGTAAGGTCCGAGTAGGAGAAGCACGGAATTGAAAATACCGACCAATGATGATCCCATGTCTTACTAATACGGTCTGCATTTTTAGTCACTGAAAGGAGTTTTGTTGTTCCCATACATAATCTATACAAGAAATTGTATTCAGTAACTTCTATAAACTTTTCTTTAATTCGTTTATCCCGAAAAGCTTCACAGTCAAGGAGTCTCATGATGCAGGAGAAGTTTAATGTTTGCTACATAGACTTAATGTTTAGAGCTCCAAGTCCCAAGCCGCTTGTCAGAGTGGATTAACTCTATCTCTTGCTATGTACGCCCTCGAATTCTTCCAAACCAGATCGTTCCTAATCTTATATACTACATCACACAAGTCGACTAAGAATAGGACGTACCTTATTAGATGAAAAACTTTTGGAAGCACGTTAATGTTCCGTGCTAATAGTGCTTCGCATCGAGAGAGATGAGTGATCCTATAAATCATGATAATTCTATGGAGCATATTCATTATTTAATTTTTGTTCTTGCTTCTAGCCTTATGGTTCGACAGATCAACTTTAATTCCATGTAGAGTGGACATGTAACGAACGCAAAGTTATCAAGTTGTGGCCTTGGAATCCTTCATAGTTCGACAGAATTTCTGTTTTCCCGAAATAAATCATAAGTCCCGATATACTACGGAAAATCTGGAGCACCTCCATGGAAGAATTGATAGTCATTTTCACAACCTATAAGAAATACAGTAAAGTCGTCTGCTAACAGCAAACATTTAAATAACATTTTTGGACCTTAAATACTCGAATCATTCATAAGCATCTCGTATATTCTGTTCATTGATATGATGAAGAGGGATGGTGAAAGTATATCACCATGCCAAGCTCCCCTTGCGATTTAAAATTTTGTTGAACTACTCGCTCCTGGTAAATCAATCTTTGACAAAGCACTTCGAAGAATCGCTGAAACCAATAGGGAAGCCATACCCGAAAAGTTGCTCTATTATGAACTTATGAGACAATATCTCAAAGGTTTTTTCGAAATCGACCAGAAGTGCTACAAATTTTGAATTTGGAAAATCAAGTTGAGGAAGGAAGTGTGTCTCCATTCCATTGCGAGTCGTTCTCTGAACGCCCTAAAAGAAGTATGGGCAATTATCCTCCTAACAAACAAAAGTTAAATCGGAAGTTTGTACAGCTCAATACTGGTCTGAAAAAGTAATGCTCATTTTTTCGGAAGAAAAAGAGAGTTAGTGGGGGCCCTGAACTACAGGAAACAGACGTTTATGGGACCTCCAAAAGCATGCTACAGAAGAGTCCGTAATTACATTCGGAATTTATTTAATTTTTAGAGTTTACCTACTATGAAGTATATATATATATATATATGTTCCATCATAAATGAAAAAGAAATACAGTATATAAATTATGCATTCTTGTAAACTTGTTTAGAGCAAAGTTTTATTTGCTCTTTAGTTTTACATTCATTTCAGGGAAGTTTTTTGCTTCACTAATGTTTTACAATCGGAGAGGATTGTCTCATGAAGAATCCACCTATGTACAAGATGTAAGACTCATCATCCTCCAATGATAAAAAAAATTAAGTATAACAATATGACGACTATTGGGAATTTTAATTTATTTCTAATGTAGTTTATTATTAATGCTGTGCTCCATGATTTTTTATTGTCTTGGATATCTTGTTCATGACTATTTACTGTATCCATGAGTAATTTGAATTTATATTAAAACATTGTACGATCACTTAATGTATTGCAACGTCCTGGTGTAAGAGTACATTGAAGGTCAACTTCCTCTAGATATGTTGCCTGTAAGAAGATCTTCGTATATACTACTAGTCAAACTCCATAGGAAAACATGGTCGGGCGAAAGAAGATATTTTGCGAGACAATTTGGGCTAGTAGATCACTTCTATGCTAAATTATACTCCAGATAGTTTTATAATTTGTGGGGTGCCTAAGTTACTTTCTTTTCACAACATTATTTGGGTCTTTAGTAAAAAAAAAATATATATCAAAAACATTTGACCGATGATTCTCGTGTATTCATATATCGGGTTTGGAATAGAAAGACAAGTTGTAAGGTTGTACGATCCCCACTACAGTTTTACCATGTTGTATAATTTCATAATACTGTTAGTTTTTATATTTATATGAAATGTAATTGTTCTACATTATTTCTTTCCCTGTATGGTTTGTGATGTTTAATTGTCGCCTTTTAATAATTTTATATAACTTCCTATATGTCGTCTTTTATTCCTCAATTCATGATGATGAGTATCAACAACATTAGTAGAAAATAGTTGAAGTCTTATAAGTGGTTCTCCAGTTTCATTAATTGTGGTAGCCGTCTTAAGTTCAGTTGCATATTTGTTGACTAAACTCATTAAATGAACAATCATATTTCTCTGGTTATAAAAGTAGGATCATCTATCTGCAACGTTCATTCACAGAACGCTGGGAGGATAATTAAGACCCACCTTTTTGGTAGTCTCTTGTTTCATATGAGAGATATTAGAATCACAATCAAGTAATGATCTTACCTTGACAATTTTTTTGTGAAATGGGATCACTAAATAACACGTAATAGTCCCTAAAATACCAGTGTATTTAATAATATTGGTATTATTTATACGAAAATAATTCTTTTTTTAACATTAATGAAATTGTTAATTAGAATCAGCTGTTTTTACATTCTTTGTGGAGTTATTTTTTACATTAAATATTTATTTTCTTTATTCAAATCATTATTACATAGATTTTTTTTAACTAAATCCCACTAATCTTTAACAGTTTAAGTAGTATGGTTTTGATGACACATAAAATATATCTCTCGGGACATTTGGGACGGAAAAGTATGAGAGTTTCTTAAACAGTAATGTCCTATTTCATGTGTCATGATACATTTGAAATAAATCCCTTTTCATTTTACAAATCCAATTGAATTGTTTTGTAGTTATTTTGAGGGCTTTGGGATATTTCATACTTGTGTGGAGATTATGCGTTCTACAAATCACATAACTTATTATATAAATGTATGTTTAAATTAAATTTTGATCTCTTTATTGATTGTTCCTTCTTCCTCCGGGGATGAATTAATGGGAGTAGATTCTTGGAATAATTTCCAAAGTTCGGAATCCTCAACCGATATCGGAGTAAAATGTTTATTTATTTCATTTTCTTTAGAGATTTGATGGTATTTCATTTTAGTCAATAGACTTTTATTTCTATATTCTTTACATCCATTTGAGGACTCTCTTTTTCTATCTCTTTTGTCCATGATGTTATTTGAATGAATGAGATAGATTACTTTCAAAATGTCGTTCAATAACTTATATTAATTTAATACAACTCTCAATATAATTTTAAAAAACACATTTCGGTACAAAATGAGCTCTTTAAGCTTCAAAGCCCCCGCGTATGGTTTTATAATGAGCTTTTTGAGCTTCCAATGCCATACTACAATCCCTTCCTTTAATACACTCAAAGAAGTCTGACTAAATCTGTGTGGTGTTACAATGAGTCTTTTACGTCGCAAGGTCCTCGCGTATGTTTAAGTAATGATCCCTTTAAGCTTCAAATACCACACTACAGTCCCTTCGTCTAATGCACTCAAAGAAGTTTGATCGATTGGGTGAGTTGTTATAATGAGCCAGTTGTGTTGGTTTATTCTTCCAATATACTCAAGGAACCCCGATTGAATGTGCGTGGTGTTACAATGAGTCATTCAAGTTTCAAATACGACCGCGACTGGTTTTATAATGATCTTTTTAAGCCTCAACGTCCACACTCTTCAATCAATACACCAAAAATATATCAAAATAGTATAATATATAATGAATCCCTAAATATTTCGAAAAACTATGATCCAACTTATGTTCTAATCTGGCTGAAGGATCATGTGAGGATTTAGGCTTCTCTCAGAAACCAAGGATAATGAAATTAATGGACTGTATTACCAATGAGTTCTTATACTATCTGGAGGAGTACAAGCTCCAATCATGCAAAAAATTGATATGATAAACATCAATTTTTTATGACAAATTCTTGTTGGTAAGCTCATATGATCTTTGCCCAAATATAAGAGTATTAGCTTGTCGTTGTTCTAGCTTTTTTTTTATATAATAGCATGTGGAGTTTTATTTAACTATTACATTTTGGGTTAGCATTTTAAATCCTAAAAAATTACTTTTGAGGCAAAAATGATGGAGTCTCTTCATGCTCACAGCTCAATATCAAAGTAGATATATTTTAAAAGGTTTTCTAAAGTAGATCGTCAAAAATTAATTGAACTAATTATTTTAACGGATAAATTTGCCCCTTATAAATAAAGTATCAAATTCAGTTGTGTTTGTACAAGATTATGTATGTGAGTTTACCCACAAGAATTTGTCATAAAAATTTATATTTATCAACACAACAGGTTGCATGATTGGAGTTTGTGCTCCTCCAGATAGTATAAAAACTCATTGGTATTACTTACTCTATAATAAAACACTGAACAATAATAATACAAGTGTATTTGGTATAGAGTTAATGTTATAATCAATGAGTTCGTTCTATATTTCGAATGAGAAATACAATAATTAAGAACAAAAAAAAAACTGTCTTCCTTTTTGGTGGGAAAAAACAGTTGAATATAATCAGGGTTGCAAGTAGGTGATTATATGGCCGGATATGCAAAAGTCTCAGATTTCAACAGCACCCTTGGAGTCCTTTTCTGTCAAGGCTCAACTCAAACATGTCTTGGCCTCTGCTTTCATGCCATAGCTATGATCAGATTCCGGTTTAAACTCAGAGTATATGGTTGGAACTGCATCAGGCTTTAGATACTTTTATGTCTTCCGTCATGATCTTAGAAAAGATATTTCTTGTGACAATTACAATCACAAATGTGCTGAAAACATAAGATAAATAACAGTCATATATATACTAACAGAAAGGAAGTAAACTGAAATCCTGCTCCTTATTTAAAAAGAGCATTGGCAAGAATTACTCCGATTAATATCCTAACTTCAAATCTGAGTCCAACCAGGACTAAAACTTATAACTCCCCAACTAATCTTCAGTGTTACTCTGCTTCTTTTATAACCCACGAAAATGTTCAATCCGACTCCGTGTCTATCAATGGTGTACAGGTAGGAATGGTTTCACTATGGTAAACACTATTATGTATTTAAACATTATTTTACATTGCATTTATCAAGGATAAACAGCTCGTCAAATGTACAAATAAGATGAAAACGAAGTGGTGTGGATCATTGTTTTATTGTCTTATAATGGTAATGCTCTGAGCAAAGGCCTATGAATCAACAAACTGTTGTTAATTTATCCCAAGTCATTGACATGTTTTTATTAAATAATTTTCGTTGATATCATTAATAATGCAATAGTTAATTGTTATATCTTCATTTATGCATGTTGAAATAAATAATGGTTGCCATATAATCTGCTTATTACATATCCAAACAAGTTTCTTCAATTCTGTTTTTTCAAAGACACCTCTCATTTACTTACAAGGCCAATATTAGTTTTCTTTTCATTGAAAAAAGTGGATATTTCTATTATATTTCAACAAATGCATAATATTCATGGTTGAGTTATACAAAAAAATATTTAAAAATAGCATGTATGGAGTTAAACTTAAACTTAAAAAAAAAAAAAATTAAAATCGACCGACAGGTTAGCAAGATATGATCCATTTAAAAATCTGAACCACTAGGCGGTGCTCACATATGGAGAAACTTTAATATGTGAAGTTAGCGGTCATGGTTATGATTGAAATTATGTGTTTGTATCAAATTATATCTTTTTCGGGGTGAAGTGCTTGGAATGTTAGTGTTAGTTAAGAATTTATTGCTGTTTATCATAGTACATACATACATTCTAAAATATATTAGAAAACTATAAATACATACGGCAAAGAACATGACCCCGCAAAGGCGCTTATGTGTTACTACAGTAGACATTGATCTTAAGTCTTACTTAATTTTATAATTATTATAAATAATTTGTTTAATTCTTTGTACATTTAATAAATTTAAGAATAAGAAGATCTTCATCCTCTTCTTGGATGGCTGGTATCTCTCATTTGATAGCAATGTACATCTGATAATAGATCATTCTGGAACAAACCATGCATGGAAATGACAAGCAGTTCGAATGCATGCACTTGGTTTTGACCCATATTTGCAATGCCCACTTAGAGGGAGGCTTTTTTTTTAGCCGTTACTGGGGTATGGCTCTTTTATTAAGGCTATCTCAGATTTTCTGGGTTTTAATTCAAAGTTAGCTGCTTTGCAGTGTTGAATGTTGATATAAGAGCAGGTAATCATTTGGTTTTCTTTTGTTTGGGTTCATCAAATAATAGGGTTTCGCAGCCAAATCGAAGAACATATCTATTTGGGGCTGCTTTTTGCTACCACGACTTTTTGAATAGATATTTGAACTTCTACCAGAGCCTATCACACCTGCTGCTTGAATTAGAAGGTCTTCTACTGGCTCATCTGGCATTCTGTGGTGCTTAGTAGCAGTTTCTCTAACACTGACAGTTTCTTTGGCCGTTTAGAGTACATTTATAATTATTTTTATTAGTTCCAGCATCACACAGACATTTACAATTTCCTCCGTGCAACTACTTGCACTATCATAACCAATAGTAGTTGTTTTGTGTTGATTAGACTTATCAACACAGGGTTCACAATTTGGATCTTGGTCTATCACCTTTCTACAGTTTCCTCACTTTCTTGAGTTACGAGCACGTTTCGAGGATTTCCTGTGGAAGCAACTTTTATTGTGAAGTCAATAGCTTTTAGATCTTCAAATGCTGCTTGATCCACATCAAGGTGTAGGACTTTTCTTAACTGTGTTATTTCAGATTTGGTCAGTTCGACCTTACCTCTAACACGAAGGGAGTTCCATTGATATGCAATGATCTGAGCAAGTATCTCATCGCCAATGTTTCCTGTGATCCCTCTAATGAAGCTGATAAGCCTTTTCCTTCCCTTTTTTTCCTGTCTCATTTTCTCCACCTCTCCGCACGAGGCTGGTAAGAGGGGTGTATCGTTCAAGATAACCTTTCCGGCGTATTGTTCTGTAGCGTCATCACTGACATAGATCACCGCTCTTTTGTTGGTGTAGTGGCGACCTTCATAGTAAGGTAACGGTTTTGTGGTGGGTAAGAAACGTATATAGTATATGTCCAGTATTTTTATAACTTTGCTCCACTCAACAAGGGAGATGTGATTGCCATTTTTTCGTACAAAGGTGATTTCTTTGGCCTCTTTGACAATTGCTGAGTATAGAAACTTACGCTTAGGCTTAGATTGTCAAATCCTTTGTTGTTCAACAGACTCCTGCGTTGAATTTTGAGGCCTTTTAGATGGAGAAGTATCCTTACAATGATCCTCCTTCTATCGTTTCTTACTTCAGGGGCCTTGATTTTCAGTTTTTTCATGCACAGAGAGCTGCACTTTCTTATTATTATCCTCCATGAAGCTAGGCTTTCTTACTCCAATTTTTTCATTTCTGTTCTGAGGTTCCCTCCTTATTTTCTCATGTTGGACCCTCTTACCCCACTTGTTATATGTGATGGTCTCCTATTTCAGGTTGACGTCATTTCTATTTTTATTTGGCTGTGTTTTATTACTGTTATACTGTTCACTTTCCGCCATCGTCGAGTGACAAATGGCTAAAAATGTTATACTCAATTAGATATTGTTCTTATTACAAGAAACGCCCCTATTATATTGCAGAAGAAAAGTAAAGAACATTTTCCTAGCCTTCGATTGAAGATCCAAATATTTGTGGAATGAATATGGCTAAGGTCTAATGTGCACTAATAAGACTTATTAACAAAATAAAAATGTGAAAATGAACTTTAAACCCTTCTGAAACGAATTAAACTCCAAGGCAAAACGAGTGACTTGTTGATAGTATCAAAGTAGGAAGTCAACCAATGTGATGGTATAATCACTGTAAAACTAAGGAAAAGCAAAGATTTTCAATGTTTTTATGTTTCGAGAGGCATTTCTTTCAGAGCCCAATTTGAAAATGAAGGATTGCTCAATATTTTGAAAATAAAAAAATGTGTTTGATTTTTTCAAGAGTTCCATATTCCACTAAAAATAATTTTTTTATGTTAGTTAGTTCCTTCAACTTTAATTGAACAATGCAAATTTAATGTTATTATTGGGTATATCCAATATATTTCAACAAATGCAATATAACTATGAGTAAATTATGCGAAAAAGTATTTAAAAATGACATGTATGCAGTTAAACATACAATTCAAAAAAGAAAAGAAAAAAATGGCCCCTCGGTTTACAAGATCTTTCAAACTTTAACCACTGGGTGGTGCTCCCATATATAGAATCTTTAATATGTAATGTTAGAGGTCATACTTATGCGAAAAGTATGATTTTGGTATCAAATTATGTATTTTTCGGGGTACAGAGCTAGAATTTGATGATGAAGCCACTGTAAAACTAAGAGAAAGCATTGATTTTCAATGTTTTTATTTTAAATTAATATTACATTTACATGATTGAATAAATGTTGAAGGAAGTAACTAATATAAATAATTTTTTTGTGTGTCAAATATATAATTCTTGAAAAGATCAAGAATATGTTTTTTTTCAAAACTTCTTCTAATCTTTCATCCTAAAATTTGGCCCAAAAGATATACCTCTCGAAACATAAAAATATTGAAAATCATTGCTTAGTTTCACAGTGATTATACCATCAAATTGAAGCTTCTCAATTCCAAAAACATATAATTTGATACCAAAATCATACTTCTATCATAAGAATAACCTATAAAATCAGTGATTATTTTTTTCAATATGTGAGCGCCACATAGTACTTAAAATTTAAAAAAAAGATTATATCTCGCTAACCGGTCGTCCGATTTTAAAATAATTTTTTATGTGATCATATTTAATTATATTCTATGCAAAACAGTAGTTAAAACAAACTTTTATTGTCGTGGGTATAGAATTGTTTGAAAATTTGTTAAAATATAATAAAACTACCAAAGTGCAATTTGTTTAAAATAAAAATACATGTAAAAAAAATTAATATTATTTTATTTCAAAATTAATTAATATTTATATAACAGTTTTTTAAGGAAAAAATAAATTGATTATATATCTTTAAATTACTGATAATTTTGGGAAAAAAATATATTGAGTTCAGAAGATTCCTCTACGTTTTTGACTTGAGGTTTTTTAATCATGGAATCAAAACTTTAAATAAGTTTAAAGTAGAACAAAACATTTGAAACCAAATTCACTATAAGAATTTGGAGCAATATATAAGTCGCATAATTAATTCATATTCTGATATTTCCAATTTTACTACTTATATTTAACTAAGATTATATCTTATTTTATGTTTATCTTTTATTTTTCCTGAAAGATATCTCCTTCAATTTTTCATTTCATAGAAAGAATAATCCAAATTTTGTTGTTTAAAGAACTTAACACAGGAAAAGTAATTCACTCCCACTTCTCCATTACCAAATCAATTGTGTCACAAAGTAAAGAAGTGTTATCCAAGATCCATTAAGCATTTGAGGAAAAGGAAATATTTATTGTATTAGACAAAACTACAGACTCCAGTGCAATCCATGACGACAGTGGTGGTTGGTCCTTTAAATGGTCATTTTTGTATTGTCCTTATCTAATTAATTTGGAAATTATACAATTATTACAAGTGTAGCTGTAATAAATATAAGCAACCTTCTTACTTCCGATTTCAGGGACAATAGAGAGAAGGTTTTAATAGCCAATAGAACAGGGTATTGCATAATATCACCCAAAAACCTTAAACAACAATTTTCAAATTATGTTGTATATCACATGTCTAGCCTATGGTCTGAACAGTATAGCAACGTTCTTTCCTGATTACTTCTAAATACAAACACTATCATCTCCGAAGTAAATAATTTTTTTTAGAATTCTTGTGATCTAAAACAATTGACTATTACGCCAAGCACTTTAATTAAGTGAAAGATTATATTAACGTTATGGATTAAAACAATGATATAATCTATAAAGAAAAAGATATTTTGATGAATTATCCACTTTTGTCCGAAATAGTGTTGATTCAACAAAAATTGAATCCAATCCTGGTAACCATTAAAGGATTGAAATAGAGATTGCCAAAACTCCTGAATGTAATTTATCGTTAAAAATCTACCACAAAATATAACCCTTGAACCGTTCAAAACTAAATGTCAGGAGAAGATGGAGAAAAACGAGGGATACATCAAATTGAGAGAATGGAAACTTGAAACCATCAAACACGATAGCGAGTTTTTTAAATTTAAAAAAAAACCACTCCTATCGTCAACTTTGATTCCAAAAGGGGAAAAAGTCCCATTTGATGTAAGTTCACATCAAGAGTATGATAATCAGACGAAACATTGAGATTTACTATGAAGAAAGCTGATTGACCCCATAAGTTCTAAATGTATAAATATTAATAAATAATTAATTAGAAGTTTTAAATATTAGATACATATTGTAAATATCTATAATGACCTAAACTTCATCCATCATCATAGACAACGGTTCCAATAGCCAATTTTAAGTACCTAAAAATGTAACAAATTGAGTAAATAATTATAATAATAATTGTATGATTTATTAGATCATTTAACTATCTCCAACGTTGAGTAATTCAATGTTCCATTTCATTATGGTAATATCCTTGACGCGACTCTCCGTCAAACGGGAACTTTTTTTGTACATTTATGTCAGACATCACACTGAAAACTCTCTCAGAATCATAGTTAACGATAGGAGTGTTTTTTTATTTAAAAAAAATCGCTATCGTTGTTTATGGATTAAGGTGCCAATGCTTTCAATTTGATGTAAAATATTAATACTATTAATATTATTACTCCTGCTATTCTATTCAGACCATGAGCTAGACCAGTGACATGTAACATCGTTGGAAAATGTTTTTTAAGGCAACTTTAATTCGAATTGAACTCCCATAGGAAATGAAAACCTTCCAAACTTTGCCTATGAAATCTTATCCAAGAACGTAAGTGATGCTTTTTACAGCAACACTTTTAACTGTTTTATTGTCGGCTTTCGTAACATCTTCCAAAATAATGAGATAAGATGACCCAAAAAAATAACCAGCTAAAGAACCAACCAATACTGCATTCATGGATTGCTGTCAAGTGTCTGCAGTTTCGTCAAATGTGAGAAATAAATCGTTCCCCTCATTTCATTCTTTATTTTGGATAATACTTCTTTACTTTGAGACTGCATTGACTCGTTGTTGGAAAAGCAAGAGGAAACTACTTTTCCAGTGTGAATTTCTATGAACCTAATAAAATTTTGATGATTTACGATATGGAGTGGAATATTGCATGAGATAAGGATCTTGGTTATATCAGTAATAAAATTGGAATGCTCAGAATTGGAATTATGTTACTAGTATTCAGTACCAAATTACTTTTTGTGAATTTGAGTTTTACTGTATTTTTCTACTTCGAACATCTTCAACAGTATAGTTCCAATATTTTCAAAGACAACTTGCTAGAAACTTTGAATCTTCTTCGTAACTCGATACATTTTTAAAACCATTATCAGCAATCCAGGATTTAATATCAATAGCCAAAACTTTATCTCAAATCTCATCAACTGTACACGTTTCTAAAACTTATTAAAATAATAATCATTTATTCTATTTACAAAACAAATATTTCATTAGAAGTATATTTTTTTGCGCCTGAAAAAAACGAAATTTTAATTTTTACCGATATCTTATTTTACCCTTAACTTTTTTGATTTTGAATAAATTTAGAAACCTTATTCGTATATTTGTTTTTGAGACGCCGGTTACTTTATCATTTTATAACTCAACCCTCTATCTAGTCTCCTTGATCTCCAAAAGACAGTTTTTGTGTTTTAAGTATTGAATAAGCCCCCTGATATGACCCGACCAATAATAATAATAAAAAAAAAAAAAAAAAATATGCACCTCCGTTTTATCCTACTCAAGTTCAAAAGAATGCAACATGCAAAATGTTAGACTTCTAGGTTCAACGGTGTGGGCACCCATGAAGGTCACAAACTCTATTTTATATGTATAAAGAAGGGGATTATGAATTATAATATGTTTTCTCTTCAAGAATGAAAAAATAATACTGGTTTCTAGTATTATATTTATATAGATTGCCAATTGCAAAAAGCCGTTCCCGCTTTTTTTGACATATAATATGCATCCCTGATTGTATCTCTCCCAGCTGGCAGTTGCGTTTTGTTACTTCATTTGAATGTTTTAAATGAAGCGACCTTCATAATAGCAGCTTTGGAAAATAAAAAAGCCTGTTGAGATTGGGAACAAGGAAAAGTCGCTCGCGCATTCTAGGACATACTTTATACAGCTATATTGATGACGGTTCGAAATCAAATACCAAATGGTGTTGACGTTAGTGTTGCAATAGAAAAGGAGAAAGAAGAGAAGAAGAAATGAAATGAAATGAAATGAAATGAAAGAAAGAAATGGAGTGTTGCCTGTTGGGAGGGAGGATGTGAGGGAGCTGAGGGATGTGAGCCTGAGGAGATGCTTTGGGATAGTAGATGTTGCTATGTGTGTTTGTCTGGAGTGTTTTTAAGAAGACGTGGCGGAGTAGTCGGAGGGATTAGCACTTCCATTTCTGGAGTGTGGGTATTATCTTTGTTGGTTCTAATACTTAGTTTATTGTCATTGCCAGTTGGATCGGGTAATGGAAAAAGTAGGAGTTTTCCGGTGAAACGGAATGTAATGAATTTGTTCTACTCACTTTCTTGCAGATGCTTGTTCCTCGCGCTCGACTCCAAAGCCTCGACTGCCAGTGCATTCCGCCATGCGCCCCAATATAACGTTTGAGACGTACGCCTGCCCGCCCGCGTACGCTGCTTGGTATTGTCTGAATGGAGCCACTTGCTTCACTCTCAAAATAGCAGAGTCCATCCTCTACAACTGCGAGTATGTTTCTAGACTCGTGTCTTATAGATTGTATTGAATCCTTTTCCAGATGTGCTGATGGATACATGGGTCAACGATGCGAGTTTAAAGATCTTGACGGTTCATATTTACGTAAGTAGGAATATTTGCTTTCGTCTTTAGTGTCGAATGTGGCCCAGCTTCTCATATTCTTATCATGACATTTCTTAAGTTCTCCATCAGAATTCCATTCTGGACTCTTCCCTCTTTTCAATCTCTCAAGTTCTTTTATTTAGAATTTGAAGCAACTTCTCAAAGCAGTTTTCGATCGTCATTTTACTTATCCCATATAATCAATCTTTTCTTTTTTATATAAAATGAAATCTGATTGGATTTTTCCATTCAAATCTTTGTGTCTCATTATAAAAATAATATTAATAGTATTTTAATTAAGATTATTTATAATTTTTTCAATTATGTTCTTAAAAAAATTCCTTAACATCTACACGAGTATTGTATAAAAAGTACATAATTTATTGTTTAACTACTAAGTCATTGAAAATATGTCTTAAAGATGAATTCATTTCTACAAAATCATATTTTATTTATGTCTTTCATATATTTGATTTTCCCATAAATATTTCTAAAGTACAAAAATATCACATAATTTTCATTAGTTGAGGATTCTATGATATTGTTTACTAAAAAAACTTAAATAATTATCGCCCTTGGTGAATGTTGAGTTGATAGAGAATTGCAAGTCAGAAACTTATAATTTCCTTTACAAGGCAATATTTTTAAAACTCAAGTATACATTTACATTTTTGGGTCTCAAATTCTTCATAAAAATTCATTTCATAATTATGCGTTTTACATTGTAAATCCTGTCCAGTAATGAGATAATTGACTTGAAGGAGTTATGAGCTCACGTCACAAATTGCATAGACATAAGCAGGGAATAAGTTTAAAATATAGGCAAATCATATTCATTTTTATTTTTAAGTTTTAGTATTTTTGGTTATCATGTGATGTTTTTTTTACATCTTAACTCCGTTGCAAAAAGATAAGGAATCTTAACTTTTGCTTAAAAACTTTGTAAATAGTAAATGTATTAAATGGAATTTTTCTAAAAAGAAGCATCTTGTTAAAACAATTAAACATGTGTAGTATTAAGGATATTTAATTATTATTTTGTACAAAAAATAAGGTGACATTGGTTTGTTGGAAAATATTTCGTCTATTTCAATTAAACAAATACATTATTGTTCAAGAACATTGGGTGACATAACCACGATGAGTAATAAGCTCAAATATCTAATTTGGCATTGAATCGAGAAGTTTATGGAACAACTGGGGTTGGAAAGCCTATTTTTTTGGCATTTTTGAGTTTGTCAATTTTAATGAATTGGCGCACACCTCCATAAATCTTTTGGAAAAGTCATCCTCAAAAGTTTTTAATATGAGCTAAATCCGAACTGCAGACTGACCAATACAAAAGCTGAATGATTATATGTTGTTTTTTTAAGCCCCGAAAGTATAATGAGTATATATTTTTTTAAATTTCCTTTAATTGATCAGATGGAGTTGTACTGAATAATAGAAATGGGATTTGTGAAAGAGGGAGAGGAGAAGGCGGGAGCTACACATATGGTCTTGCTGAATTAAGAGCATTACTATTAATGTATTTAATTCGTAGAGATATAATAGATAAGAGTTATTATTTGAAGAAGTATAATGCTTATTGTAATAATTATAATGTACTAGATTAGGTTTACCGGGGGTTGCCTGGACATCAAGAAATTAATGTTTAATTCTGAGCTCTTCTGCTTCATATAAAATAAAGAATTATTCTCGCCGCATGTTGTATTTATCTTTTTAAAGGAAGGAATAAGGTTTAGAGAAGAAAAAATATTTAAGTAGAACTGTCGTTTGCTCAACTTTAATATTATTGTCAAAAGTCTAAAGGTGGATTTACAAAACGACGTAAGAAGAGGTGTTATGTAACCTCAAATGTTAATCCAGATTAACGCCATTTTTTATTTCTCAGATACTAATTCATTTATGGACTTCGAAAAGTTAATTGACTTTGGATGCTTATAGAATGTAAGCAACTCCGGATATAAAGGTCTTCAGAGAAGTGCAAACGTTTCAAAAACTGTGTATATATATAGATATATATACTGGTGCAGTTTGGGGAGGAAGAACATGTCTCCTTCCAATTTTTTTAAGGCCAAAAATACCCTTCAAAATTTACCAAATTTATGTAATAGCAAACTTAAGTTACCCCCTTCCCCACCAGTTTAAAAATTATGATTACGTCCTTCATATTTATACACATAAATAGCAATAAATAATTTTCTAACATTTTATCCAATAGGTTGGAGTACCACTGGATGATTGTCAGGCGAAGTGGAAAAGCATATAAGAGATGAATTTGTCCGATAATTAAAAAAGTGTAAGAGAGGAAGGAGCGGGGATGCTGGCCATTGTATAGATCTGCATGGACCCTGTTTCTACTTATGTAGTTCTTGGGATATTCTATAAAACATAGATAGTAATTAATTACTCTTTTCCTTTATTAACTATTTAACAAAAAAATTACAGAGTACAATTCAGTGTGATTCCGATGAAATCTTCGGTCAACATTTGGCCGCAACAGTCAAACATCTCTTTGCGAGTCAGAAATGTTGTACTATCAATCAAATAAAGAATTTATTATTTGAGGCAGAATGTGTAGAAGAACTTACCTCATGACTTTCTCTACAGAAATTAAACTATATATTTATTTAATAAAATATAATATTTCTAATAAATTATGTCTTCTAAATTTATTATTTTTCAAACATTTAAGACCTAAAATGAAAAATTAAGGAAGGGTATAATTTTTAAAACAGTCCATGAGTTTCATATTTCTTTTATTAAATTTCACTTTAGACATAAACATAAACTATATATAAAAAATAATAAATAATTATAATAAAACACTAATCAGTGAGTGATGTCGTTTTTTCGGTAAGCGAATGGATACAATGCCAGTATAAAAGAAGATTTTTATTTATTTTACGAGGGCATTTGACATATTGCATGAACACATTATAACATTATACACAAACTCTATACATTAGACATTTCTGAAATAATAATATGCCATTTGCATCAATTCTAAGAGTCAAAAATAATTATTGTAGCCTGAGGAGTTGAAATTGATATTGGCAGAGAATGTTTCCAAGCTCAGCATTAAGCTCATTTTTATTTAATATTACTGTAAAGCCTGCATAATTATGAACTAAAAACGCCCTGCTAGGTACCTGGATAAATTGGGAAACAAGTTAGTGAGTGTTTTTTATGAAGACAATGCTACTTATCTATTCGATTGGAATAAATCAACATATCTCTACGACAATTTTACTTGAAAAAAGGTACAAAGGAACCTAGGCATGTAAGAAAAGGACAACAATTTAGGAATTATCATAAGTAAAAATGACGTGTATAATATCGAGGAATTTCTTATTTATGGAAAGGTTGGGATAATTGAAGTAGAATGTTTCGCTGTCTCCAATTTCGAGATAGAAAGAGAAATTATGACGTGAGGACTAATGTATACAAGGTACATGATCTTTCTTGCCAAAAGAAGGATGCCCACCCTATCTTGATCCGTGTTCCTTCTAGACGAGAGTTTATAATATCGTAAAAGTTTTTTGATGTCAAGCATGATGAATAGGGATGGGCATCGAGCGAGTGCGTGTTAAAAGCGGGAGTGAGACATATGGTACTGTTGATTAAAGTTACGGTTTTGGAGGATATAATATCACGTGATACCACTATAGAAATGAGAATCTTCCACAGCTATATTTCAAATTACACTACAATAGTTAATATAAAAAGTAGTAGAAAATTTCAAATTCAAGAACATTTGATTTACTTCAGGAAACTCATAAAAACAACTTATATTTCTATATTATAGATTTAATAACATTGAGATCTCCTAAATTTCTTCCCTTAAAGTCGCTAATATGATATGTTATACAATGAGTAATCAATAACTAATGGCTAACGCTTGGAAATCGAAGAAAGATACCTCTAACTTGATCATCCATCTCAAGAGGGCAGATTCGACTCATTTCTTGCAAAGGAGACTAAAAGATTGCAACATTGAAGAGATCCATTCACGATGAGTAGGGAATTTCAATTTTTCAAATATAATTGTTATTTACTTTATTTGAATTTGCACGAAGTATTATATAGAAATATTAATTATTACGAAGTATGACCTCTTTATCGTTATATTTAAATAGTTAACATTATTAAAATAATTTATTAAAGTATTATAACGTATGCATATAACAGTAAGTTAAATAAGTATGTGTAATTAAAAAAAAACACAAAAAAAAACAATTATATTAATTAAAACTAGAAGTCATAAGCAGAGAATGAGATCAATTTAAAAGGACGAATGATAGGATATAGAAGTTATTAATATAAAATAAAAGGAATAGATTCAAGAAATTATTAGTGACACTATACATATACAAAATGAAATGAGATATTTTTATACAGAAATAAATATACTTATTAGAAGAATAGAATATGCATTGGCAATGCAGACTTAACTATCGAGAAAAGAGAGGCACACTATCTGTGGGAGTCTAGAATTATCTTCCACTCGTTTTCCAATGACAAAAGAGGTACACATTTAATAAAGAAATAGAGGGTCCAGGTTATATAGGTAGTTATCCATATGGATTATATATCACAAACTCCACCTTATAAATGGAATTGTGATTGAGATAAGTTATTTCTGTGTTATATACATCAAGGAAACTGAAGGACTTATAAATGAAATATTTTTCTTAGAGTAAGAAAAGAAGTAGAGTTGACTAAAGAACAAAAAAAACTTGAGAATTTCAATGAAGGAGTAGTGGATGGAGGATGAGAAGTCCTTCTGTTCCTCATTCGGACTTTCATTAAATTATTCTCTCTTTTTTATGGAACTCATTACTTCTTACAGAAGTATACGATTATTCTATAGAAGATTTGGAGGAATTTATGTATTTTTGAGCGTAGAGGCAATGATTCACGTGGTCAAAAGGAACTATCACAGACTTTGAAAGGGAAGGGGTATCTGCACAATGAACGATTCTTTCATTAAAGAAAATGAGATACACCGAGTGAGGCACACAGAGACGAGATTCCTTGAACAGAACATGAAGAGAGGATCAGAAGGCGTGATGCTAGGATAGTGATACTATGAACTTTCAATAATTCCATAAATCACATGTATGTGTCTCGTAAAAGGAAGAGGAATCAGTTTTTGAACAGCAGCTAGTCTTCGGGAGTCCTTATTTCTCCTTCAAATCAAGAGGTGGATAAGTATCTACTTCATTGTCGTCATATGGGATTCAAGATGTCAAATTTTACTCCGAGACAGCAAGTGTATTTCCTTATAGTGGGGCAGGATATTCTTTCCTGCTTAGGGAAGTACTTAAATGAAAGGAAGATGGAAAAAACAAAACTGATCCCTCAATAATTTGGATGGGCCTTCCTGGCCATAACATTCATCCAGTAGGGATATAATAGTATATGTAGTTGGATATATTTAAGAATCTTTAAAACTCGAGTTTTTCTAATTTACATAGTAACGCGTCAACATATATGATTATATCTACGATATTTTTATAAATGATCCAAACGTTGATGTTTTTGAGTAAGAGTTATCAGTATAAGCGTGCAGGCATAAATATCATATTCTATTCGTAAATATAGATATAGCGATTTTCCGTTGGGCCGGCAGGATGGTGTCACTCACCACAAATGAAATAGACCTGTCAATTACTCCTCCTGAGTCATTTTCCTTACCCCACTCAGTGCAAAACTTACTTTCATCCTTTAGCCATGACTCCAAAACAAATTAAAAGCAACGTTCATATGGAAACTCCTTTCGTCGTTTTTCTACTGTAGATCCCATCATATTTTCGGCATTAACCCCATATCAAAATAATTTATGAGCCGGAATGTCTAGATTGATAATCTCTGCATGATATAAATTCGATATTTCATTTTTTTAAATAGTATAGAATTTAAGCTTAACGAGAAACGAAAAAGCCAGCGCCGAAGGTTACAAAATTATGGTATTTGTGAGCCCCTTAATTTGGAGTATTTTATTAAGATCATGATTATATTTCAGATTTAGTGTTTCTTAAATCTTCATCTAAAATAATGAACTATGTCTTCAGTTTCATTGTTTGCTCGAACTTCATATAGTTATTAAGAAACTTATAATGACATAGCTCCATCAATATTTCAATAAAGTTAGATCTCAATTTAGAAGTCAACTAATGTAAAATCTGGATAGCTATTTTAAACGATCGAAACAACGGGATAGAGTCCAATTAAATTTAATTAATAGCGTATTGTCATTTTAAAAACGTTAAAATAGTATTAATTTAACTTTAAACCTACTATTTACATAATCCATTCTAAATAGTTTCTCATTATTTGATTTTAACCCGCAAAGCCTAACCAAATAAGGAAATTTGTTTTTTTAATATAGTCATAATTATTTTTATAATACAATTTTTAAAAGCTGTAATATATAGTTGAAATTGCTCGTTGCCTGTGTTTGATAGTTATTGTATAATAAAGATTTTTTTTATTATTATTAAGCCCCATAAACACTTATATAATTATATAAAAAATGTAGGTAGAGGAATTGAGTTTTAGAAAACATAAATAAACATGATTAGATGTAGTAAAACAAATGACCTGTTAAAACGAGCATACGTAATTAAAACATACATAAAACATGATAATTTAGGGTAGTATGGTAACAAATTAACTCCATATTTGTCATCCCTAACCCGACAAATTTGGAATCCTCAATGAGAAGGCTGAGTATAGGCACAGCAGCAGATATAATAATTGTTCGTAATTCTTCAGCTTCCAGTGGTTGATAGGTGCATAACTTGTTCGCAATAAGGGCTTTAGCATTAGACAAAGAAAAATCCAATGCCTTAATATTATCAGAGGAAGTCCAACTATTTGATACTCCAAACAATATCATCACTTTTTCAATTTTTAATATTATTATATAAAAGAATAAATAAATAATTACTTCAAATATGTCAATTAAATTTTATTAAACCTACATAGTTTTTAGTTATAAATAAAAATTGAGCTTCATTTTCCAGCCAAATAACTTGAATTCCTTTTGGAACGCAATTCAAATCTAAATTTCCCTTCAATTCAGATAAAGACAAAACATTATCATTCTCAAAAAAGAAAATTCAGACATTTGATCCAGTTTATTCATTGTTTCCTTCCTTCGTGCTTCAGCACAAGAAAATTTTGATGTTTTTCTGGTGTTCTACTTAATTGTGGAAGTATTATGAGTATTTATTGATATAGCAAATTTTCCTAAAGCGAACGGTGTTTCATAAGTTTTCCCGATCATATACATATATTCTGTGCGAAAAGCTTCCTGTCTGAAATGAAGGGAACAAATAAGTTTCTTTTTACTATCAACTAATTTTCCATCTCAAAATATTACAAACAATTGTTGGGTAAGGTCATTTAAAATGTATTTGAAAAATATGATTTTTAAATAATTTTTCAAAAGCAAATAGGTTGTTTCTTAGTTCAAAGTTTAATACAAATTCATAAAAGTTATTATGTATAATGATTTTTTAATGTAGTTATTTCAAGTAAATCAAGTTTTCTATGTACAATTCGATTCTATATTTGTGTGTAATTCTATTTATTACAAAATTAAGAGAATTATCAAAATAGACTTAATAAACATCCAATTTTGAGGTATGATGGATTTCCCTTTTTCTAAAAGTTCTCCATTTTTGCTACAAAATTGATAAAAAGAAGCTTGTTTATGCTCTTTAAAATCTTTTCTAATTTTACAAAATGGAACTATGCAAGTAGACGACATCTATATTTTTTTAAACAAAATACTGTTATAACATTTATTATATGATAAAGTGAACTTAAAAGATTTATATATACGGATACTTATAGTCAGTTATTTTTATATTATTTCAAAACACTTTTTGATTTTTTTTATTCCAAAATATTCTAATGTAAGATTTGTATCTTACTCCCTGTTTAGAAATTCAAAAACAAATATTTATTTTTTTTCATTATTAAATGTATTTATCAAGGACTACTAAAGAGTTAACATATTTGTCCTTAGAATTAAAAAGGTGAGCTTCTGAGGTTTTGTTGACTTTTAAAATTTACACTCATCAATATCTAGTAATTTATTATATAAACACAGAAATAACTTATCTCAATCACAATTCCAATTACAAAGTGGATTTTCTTATGTATAATCTATATGCATAATTATATATACTCTTAAAGATAATATGCCTCTCTTTTCTCAATAGTTTTGTCTGCATTGCCAATGCATATTCTATTCTTCTAATAAGTACATTTATTACAGTATAAAAATGTCATTTTATATATGTATAATGTCACCAATAAATTTGTTTTATTTTGTATTAACAACTTCTTTATCGTATCATTTGTCAATTTAAATTTGTCTGATTCTCTGCTTATAACTTCTATTAAATTTTATAATTAATCTAATTGTTTTTTAGTTGTATTTTTTCTTTAATTTACCCATACTTATTTAACATACGATTATAAACATACTTTATAATACTTTAATAAATTATCTCAATAATGTTCAATAGTATATCAATGTAACTAAAAATACGTCATTCTACGTAATCAATAATATCACTATTTAATGCCTTGTTTCGTACAAATTCAAATAACGTAAATACTATTATATTTGAACTTTTCAAATTCCAAATTCCTCATGAAGAAATGTCTTCAATGTTTCAATCTTGGAATCATTCTCGCAAGGAAGGAGTTGAATCTGCTCTCTTGTGATGGATGATCAAATTAGAAGTATCTTTCTTCGATTGAATTTATCTGGCTTTGGTCCAATCCCTTGGAGAACATATCTGAAAAGTGTCCGTATTTTTTTCTCATAAAAAATACAGGCCCTGATTTTAGAATTTGTAAGTTAAGTTGTATCTGGAATTACGAATAACGAAGAACAACTGCCTGAATGGTCTGAAAGGGTGTCTTAGCTTCAAATGTTGTGCAAGGTGTTTGTCTACAATCCGTTTCTTCAGGTAAATTGGATATGTTCCATGGATTTGAAAATGTAGATATGCAATTTATTTATGATAATTATAAGTCTTTTTAGTTTAATTAAAGCATGATGAAGACGTATTTTATTTCTTCTCCTAATTAGTATATATATTTATGTATCAAATTATCACATAATATTTTGTATAAAATATATATAATTTACATTTGTCGCTAATAATTTGTTGAATCCATTCGTAATATTTAATATTAATAATATCAATTTCCTATCATTTGTTACCATTAATTTGATTTTCTGTTTATAACTTCTATTAAAATTTATAATAAATTTTTTATGTAATAGTTAATCGTTTTTTCAGTTTTTTTTCTTTTACCTATTCTTTTTAACATAGTATCAAAAATACACGTTATAATACTTTAACTTATCAATTTACAAGTAATCAACTGCTAAGGCTAAAATGTTAGCCTCTTTTTTAAATTACTTATTGTATTTCATTAATCATATCATATTAGCGACTGGTAGGGAAAAAATTTAAGAGATCTCAATGTTTATAGATCTATAATATAGATTATAAAAGTTTTTTTATGAGTTTCACGAAGTAAATCAAGTATCCCTGAATGTAAAAATTTCGCTTTCTTTATATTAACTGTTCTAGTGTTACTTGAAATATAGAAGATTCTCATTTATATTGTAGAATAACGTGATATTATATCTTCCAAAACTATAACCTTAATCAATAGTATCCATATATCTCGCTTCCGTGTTTTTCTCGTACTCACTGGATACCCAGTCCTACACATAAGCAAAGTTGATAATACTCTAAAGAAAAACGCGTGCAAGGAGAAGGGGGGAAGAAAGACTTATGGTATCTTTGTTTAAAATACTGATGTGATTATCAGCTACCTGGTTTATTATGATTTTTGAGGGTATAACGAAAGTATGTATTAGTAAATGTTTAATGAAGATAAACTACGTATAATTGACTTAGACGTTTTTTATCCGTTAAACTAGATTTGAAAACGTCACACTCCATGAAATTGTAATTCATTATGAACCATATTCTCAGAATAATAACGAATGAAATGGCAAAGTAGAGTATTTCGAAATATGTTTAAAATAAAAATAATCCAGACTTTGAAATTTATGGATAGCTCGAAGAATATTCTAAAATGTGTCGTTCTACACAATGGAAATAATTTTGGTGCCATTGCAATAGGGCATTCTGTTATTTTTTCTCATATAGAAAACATTATATATTCAAAATTATTCATACTCTGTCCCAAGACTCTAAAATAGTCTTTATTTTTATGACTGCTTCTTGAAAACTATGGTATGTGTCCACAAGCTTCTCGCATGTCTGCTGGGAAATATTGAACCACTCTTCCAACACAGAGGCATCAAGCTGTGACAGTTTGCTCTATTTTTAGCAATTACTCTGGTCTTCAAGTCTCGCTAAAAGTTATCGATTGGATTTAATTCAGAACTATTACTCGGTCATTCTATTATGTTGACATCATTGGATTCCACCAATTTCTTCACTTTTTGGATATCTAGTTATGCCCAAGATTGAGTTTGTCAGCAGATTGCTTCACGTTATCATGAGGGCTACTTATGTAATCCTCTTTTTCCTTGATTTTTTGGACCTTAATTAGTTTATCTGTGGCATGGTAATATAAATATTTCAATAGCAGTATGCTTTCATAACCATGCTTGATGGTAAGGACACCACTGCCCGATATATTCGACATATATACTTCTCCTGTCTTCATCCAGACATACTGAACATCCATATTGCCAAATGACTCTATCTTTGCCTCATCAGACTACAGAATGGTTCACCCAAAAGCTGGAATATTGCTTCAGATCTTTAGCAAAGGCCTGAAAAGTGTGTACATTTTTTCTCCGAGCAGCTTCGTCTTCCGAGACAAACGTTCATGAAAATTTCCTCTGTGCCAGACAAAATAAAGATAAATTAACACTGTAGTTTAAAATTAGTTACCAAAGACAAATACTTCTTTAATTACAAAGGTATACTAAAATCTATACAATAAATAAATATTAAAAAAAGACTAACAAAAAATCCCCAGCAACAAAGAAAAACATAAAATAACCAAAAAATACGAAATCCAAAACAAAGTATCTAGGATTTGATTATTTTTATTTCCCCCGAATATCTTGATAATGTGATTTAAAATTTTAATGTATTTGATTGAGTTTTCCGGCAAATACCGTATAATATCCAGTGTCAAATCAAATGTAAATGTATCTTCCTTAGGTATTTTCAATTCAAAAGCCATGTATCTTGACGCTGACGCAATAAGTATGCCTCTAAACTCCATGCCGCCCGTTGGTTCTGTCAAGGTCGACTTTTTCGCAATATACGACTTGGAGTTAAAGTTTATATCGTTTTTTACTTTGGAAAGATGATTTGAAGAGCTGATAAAGAAATGACGAACGCTTGGAAGAACTATTTTGAGGGAGTGGGAACTGAGGGGCTTATTTTTGAATGCTCTTATCGAACATGAAATTTTCTAATACTCTACTTAACTCGAACATATGAACTTGACCACTTTAATAATTCTGAATCATGGGTCCAAGGCTTATCATTTGGTTGTGAAAGTAAGCATTCAAAATAATATCTAAAACATATTTATAATAGAGAAATAGTTCAATTACCCCTCCATAAAAATCGAAAATTAAGTTAAATCTTTATGAAAATATCCTACTAAATAATAATATAGTTTTTGTAATCAGTATCGCTGAATTTAATGGAAGGCACCTCACTTTAAATATGAGTAATAATAACAAGAGTATTTTTAGTTAGATCTGAGTTGATTACGTTTATAATTGTTGATACAATATAAGCTCTAACTACATTAAAAGTTCAAATCGAGAGTATGGTTCTGTTAATTTTTCTTTTGATCTTGTTTTGAATGAATACAATACGGATTAGGATCGACAAATTTCTATTAGTGCATTCCAAGCAGTAGGGCTTCTCCAGGACCACCGTCTGCCCCCTCAGATAGTATAAAACTTTGAAGAAGAAGAAGGTATCTGTCAAAAAGGCCAAACTGTACCTGGAGAAGTTTAAAAAACAAACAGCCTATGCCAATCCCCCTCGAGTCTATGGGGGGGGGGCATGCAAGTGATCTCGTGGTTTCACACCAGATTGTCAAGAGAGTGATACAAAAGTGGATGGAAAGAGCTTGGTGAGAGTGGAGATGCCACTTTTTACAACAACAATGAAAGAAACCGGTCTCATCCGTTGCAAGACTCTTTCGAATGAGTATTTTGAATTCTTTTGAATTCTTTTTTGACACTTTAGCCCCTATACAGTACTGAATCCAATCCTTTCAATTACATCCTTTGGGTATATGTCAAGGGAAAGACCAACAATGTCTGTCATCCAAACACCGGGACCCTGAAAGTTACTGTCAGTCAGCAATGGAACGCCATGATAGATGACTAAATCCATAGCGGGCCCAAGCTTTCCGCCACCATCTGAAAGCCATCATTCTTCGACATTAATGATTAAGAAAGCTCAGACGCACATCTATTTATAGTATTATTATTTTTTAAATCTACTGTTAATTAATAAAGTATACCTTTTTTCAAGTTTAAAATTCAAAGTGTTCAGATTTTAATGAACCCCTCGGAATAAATGATGAATCTAATGTTATTTATAAGATATAATTAACATTTTAATAATACTATCGGTAGTACCAGAGTTATTAAACAGACAAACTGTGCTTTAATAATAACGAACAGTGGTTTCTATTCTTATCGAAGGTAATGAACCCTGCAAGCTTCATCAGTGCATTCACCGAACTCCTGAATGAATGGAAAAATAAATATGATTTCTTCAGAGCATAAGTAAATATTTTATAAGTGTACAAAATTAACCATGGATCTGTTCCAACCAAAAACCACTGTGTTTAAAGAACAAAAGTAACGAAACATTAATTTTATACAAAAACCTAGCTCAATGAATATTAGCAGCAAATCAATATGCCTTTTGCTGTTGCCTTTCAAAGACAAGTTCAGAAATGCATGACTTCATCTTGGCAACTGTCACTCTCATATCGTTTACAACGGTATATTCATTTTCTTCGCTTTTATCTCCACAATCCTGTTTTTTACAAACGGATGAGTATCTCCAAGGCTTTCTTTTGCAATAAGAGTGTATGGTAGAGTTTTTTTTTTTTTTTTTTTTAATGTTCCTTTAATTGGTTAGATGGAGTGACTGATTAAGTATAAGTCAACATTATAGTATTAAAATTACTCCATCTAACCTAGGAATCTTTTGGTGAAATCCATATACATAAAGTATATTTTTTTCTGTAGGAATTACCAAGGCGCGAACGTACACATATCAAGTTCAAGACAATAACTTGCGAGCGTGCTGTCCATGAGCTATAGCGATTCTGTATGGTACGATGTATTGACACCAAAACGGTTGAAGCTGGCTCTGCTGAAGTTCATTAATTTCATATTGACATTCGTCGTTAACGTTTGCTGCCGCAACACTAAACGTTAAAGGATGTCTCACCCTCGCTGGATATGTACTTGTGGTTAGGAAGTTAACATCGAAAGACTTTATAAGTTCTTTTAAGTACATGGCAATTGCTTGTTTTAGCTCCCTAAGTACAAAAATGTATTTAATTCTAGCCACGTTCCAACAAAGAAAAGTTTGCAAAATTATCATTCTTTGTTTGTTGTTTCCGAAACAATAATTTTTTTTATATACCATCCAATTTTTTTCGGCTTCGACGATGTTGAGCCCACCGTGCTGCATCTGTCGATTGAGAGCACCGAAAATATCTGACATGTACGCCAAACTGAGAATGAACTCAGAATTTTGAAGTAATCTGCGTTAAAATGTCTGTGGCCTTTTTATAAAATCTGGTTATCTTCACCTTGAATTAAGAAATTGTTTTGCTCTTGTATTCCCCATCTCTCATAGAGCCCATCGAAGACAAATACTAAAGAACACACAAACATAACAGAAGAAACCTGATAGTATAAAAACATACTCCTAGAAAAAAAACAAAAAAACACACACACAGAAACAAAAAAACAAATCAAAAAAACAAATGATATCATTTTAAAAATTGAAGTCCATAAAATTAAGATTGCTTGTTGTTTAGCACTTGGAGCTATTGTAGGAGAATGGTAAACTAAAAATCGATAAAATAAACAAATATTAAAAAAAAGACTAAAAAAAACAAAAAAACCCAACAACAAAGAAAAACATAAAATAACCAAAAAAATTAGAAATCCGTACAAATTACCTAGGATTTGCCTATTTTTATGTCTACTGAATATTTTGATAATGTTATTTAAAATTTTAATGTATTTGATTGAGTTTTCCGGCAAATACCGTATAATATCCAGTGCTGAATCAAATGTCAATGTATTTTCCTTAGATATTTTTAATTCAAAACCTATTTATCTTGACGCCGACGCAATAAGTATGTTTCTTAACTCCATGCAATCCTTTGGTTTATTCAAATTCAACTTTTTTGTAATATAAAACTTAGAGTTTAGCATACAAAAACCGACTCTTTTAACCTTTTTCGAAGGAATTCACAAAAAAAGAAAGAAGAACAACCTTACCTATAAAACATAACAATAATATTATAAAAATAGCATCAGACAAATTAGTGAATAAATATCTAATTAAATATATAATAACAACACGCATGATAAAAAGCAAAATTCATTAAGAGCAACGTAGGCTATATTTTTCTGAAGTTTTCATAGTTGGACAAGGCAATCATGTTTTATAATTTTGCTATGGATTTGGATCCAATTATGAATGGACCAGTCATATCGTTGAAGCCATAAATTTTTTCCTCTTGAATGTGCCCTCTCCCGGGGTACTGAGTGAGTCGTTCAGCCATTATAAACCATATTCCTTTTAGATATTCACAGTCACAAAAAATATGGGCGAGTGTTTTATTTTTGTTAGAGTCTCTGCAAGGCGTGTCTCTATTTATATAATATACTCCAAAGGCAATACAGTATCTCAGGTAGGACTGTTAAGAGTGAGATATGGATCGAATCAGGAACCTCACTGGATCATTCTATCCTTTATTTTGCATTTTAAAGTGTTACAAAGATCGTTTGGAAGGTGTCTTTTTCTCACTCACTCCTTAATTGCATTATTATTGATATTTAGTGCTACTCTTAGATGAAGTGTTTTTTGGTTGGTTGGAAGAACCTTAGCAGGGAATTGTGTACTCACGATCGGATGGTGGATTAGATCATTGGTAATTACATCATTTACGGTGTTAAGATTCAGCTCCTTTCCGATCTTATTAGGAAGACCTATTTGTACCTCTGGGTTTCCAACTAGAGAGCGTTTGCCCCCACTGACCTCCAATACATCTTGAGGATGTCATAGGGTGGCTTTAATTTCTTCCATGTAGATGATGTCGGCGTATTCGTATTAGTCCCACTGCATGCCTCCGTGTAGATGATGTCGGCGTATTCGTAATAGTCCCACTGCATGCATCTATTTAGAGTGTTTTACAAGGATAATCAACAAGATGTACTCTCTGGTACCAAGGATAAATCAAAATTTCCAGTGCAAATCTTGGTCCATCATTCCGAGTCCCCCTCTAGCCATTGGTAAGAAGAGTCTAATATGACTGATTGATTTTGGAGTGCCAACCAACTCTATGCACTTTCTCTTCCAATCTGTCAAAAGGGTTGCATCGAGGAAGTTGATTAATTCATGAGAGTATTGTAATATTCCAACATTTTTTTATCAAGAACCCCAAGTTTGTGCTTCTGGACTTCTATTATTGGGTCGGATATTTTCTCATATAGTCGACGTATGTTCTGGGATCTCCAATCCTCCATTGAAACCGCATTGACAAGGACCAATGCTTTTTGAGCAAGATACGTAGCACTAATTTTGTTTATTTTTTCCTTCGAGTTTGTCAATATCTGTGTTTTCTTATCATTAATTACTAAACCAGACTCTCTTCCATATTTTTTCAGGAGCGTAAACAGGCTGGCTCTTTCTTCCTCGAATGTGTTGCTTCTTAGTATGACCGTGCAATAGTCTGCAGAAAAACAGGTTGGTTAATTTCCTGTTTACCAAGACCATTCTCCCTAATGCCAGGACCATTTTTCTTTGTAGGGTTCTCATTGCCAATGAAAAGGGACTAGGACTTATGGGATACCCTTGACGCATTCTTCTTTACAATTCGACCACTGGGTCTCCTTCGATAACAATGCTTGATGTTGCGTTGGACATTATATTTTCAATTGCTTTGCAATATATTTGTGGAAATCCTATATTTTTCATCTCACTCAATAGAAAGGAATGTTCTATAGAATCGAAAGTTTTTTTTAAATCCAAAAAGAGAAAAGAAAAACTTTGGGTTGTCTACTTCAAAAATTCAACAATCGATTGGAGAGGCATTACTATATCTTCTGTTGAGCCTCCCTTTTCTAAAGCCAAACTGAGTATCTGAGAGCACTTTTTCCATTAGTCTGACATCCACTGTAAATTATATATTCTATTTCCAATAAAGTTACCAACCCCAAGTTTTCTATTTATTCAACATCTTTTTTTTCTAAAGAAAAAGAGTTATGATTCCTTTTTTGCTCTTTGTTCATGTCCATTTACAAAAAAAGATTCATTATATAAATCCGCTAGGAATTTTGTTATTTCTGGTATCCCTTTGTCGAACTTAAGAGTAAGTCTTGAAGTTCTTGGTGCTTTCATTTTTCAGCTTATTCTTAATATATATAAGGACTTCGTAATCAGTAAATATTTTGTTTAATTTTTTTTCTTCCTTAGGTGTGATAATATTTTCTGGTACTTTTTCAATTATGAGCGGTTTCTTGGATTGGTAGTGTTTTTAGTAGTAATTTCGCACATGTTCTGCAATTTTCAGTGTAGTTAATAGCTTCTGTCCATTCACTAGTATCTCGTTCATCTTCTTTCTTCCATTGTTTTTCTCGAGGAGTTTTAAAAGATTTAAATTATTGGAATTGATTTTTAAAATTCTTGCACGAACTCTTGCTCTTTGCATTTTATATTCCATTATCTCATCAAATACCTTATCTGAGTTTCTTTTTTCCTTCTTTCATTAGCTTTTGGGATCCTGACAGATTTTAGAACTTTTTTTGCACTAGTGTAGAACTTATTTAAAGCCTTCCTAATAATTCATCCAGCCTCTACGTCCTGTTCAATCATTTCTATACCTTTTTCAGATGTCATTTTCTTCTAAGAGTTTCTTATTTAGCTTCCATCAATTAGGCCTTTTTCTGTAGTTCTCCTCCTTAAACATCGCTTCGAGATGTTTAAGGAGATGTTTGACGACATTTTATCCATTTTTATCTTTAACCGAACATTGGCTATGATATATAATTGTGATCTATTTTACTTTTTGTTGAGTTTTTGACGTTTTCTGTTTCAAATATTGCCTTGTAGTTATTCGTAATATCTGCTATATCAATCATTTTATTTATATTTATCCATTCACTTAGATACCCACTCTTTTTGTAAGCCAATATGGATGTGAAATCCCTACCATATTTTTCGGGCACATTGAAATCTTCAGCCATAATTATATTTTCTTATTCAGGAATCAAGTTCATATCTCTTAAGTTTTTTTGCCAGGAACTTTGTATCACCCGACCGTATGTAAACGCCCATAATATATATTGGGTTTCTCGTTCCGTTTAATGCGATTGTGACCAAATTACCATCCTCCCTCTTCCTATGCATCAAAATCTTTCAAGGTCAATATCGCAATACCCCTCGATATTGAGCTGTAACTGCCCTGAAGTACTATATTCTATATTTCTCACTCACAACATTAAATTCACAATCACTTCTTATTCTGGTATCCACCAGGGACACTACATCGGGGTAATTTAGTAAATTTAAATTTTGTAAGCAATCTCCCTTATTTTTCACTGTGAAGATAGCCCGTTTATGTTCATTTGTATTGGTCTGATAGGCATGAAATATTTTTTTTTTTTTTACTTTTTCCACTTTTCCTCTCTGTACTTGATGAATTTCGCTGTTTTTGTTTCTTCTCTCCCTCATTTGCCTGACACCCTTAGATAATCTCTGAATCATATTGATGCATTTGATTTCCCCTATCTTTAATATATGATCTTCTTGGACTTGCTTATCCTTTTTACAGTTCTCTACAAAATTTTCTGGGGTAAAGGGCTATTTTTCTGAGTTGTCTTCCTCCATAAAGATGATTGATGTATTCATATCCTTCCCTTCCATTGGAGTAGGTACATCGTTATTGTCTTCCGTCTGTTTCTTTTCACTAACTACTTTTTCTGTGATTGAGATAGATTTTCCATTAGCATCTTATCTATTCATTCTTCTCCCTAGCCATCTTCTATATTCTGATGGACTTTTCGATTTATTATTGCATTTTTTTGCAATATTTCCAAAGTTGAGGCATCTGCTACATAGCTTTTTTCTTCCACTAAAATATATTCGTCTAATGTGCGAACCAATTGGGAGGAACAAGGGTACATTTTTAGGATTTCCCACAACCCTTACGGAGGCATCAGGTGTAGAAGTTGTTACTCTGTCCCTTATCTCTTTTGACCAATCCTTGACGATGTCAGCATTTCAAGCTTAAAATCTATCCTCCAATCTTTGAGCTGCTTTTGAGTAGGACTCAACTTTTCCAAATAGGCCGACACAGTGCTTGACTACATCAGGGGCTACCATTCCTGTTACTTCCGGGACTCTAATCTCGAATGGAATTGGCTCAATTTTTGCCTTCATGAGCTGTCTGGATTCTATTTTGGCAGTAAATTTATTACCTCTTCGATCTGTTAGTTCTATATGATATGGGAGATCGACTTTAGTGACGATTTCATAATTTAGTATTCTTCTGACAGAAGTAAAGAAGGCCTGTATGGTAATCATACAGACATCGATTCAAGATCCGGGGTTCATTTTCAAAACTTCTGTCCACACGGTAGCTGCGTTGCTATAGCTCATTTCGTTGTGACTCTTTTTGCTTCCGTCTCCCGCTATTGATAAAAATATAGGTATCATATACCAGCCACTTTTGATAATTTCTTTTTCCTCCTCTAGTGGGTTCTTATTTTCCAGTATGAAAGGATTCCATTCAGGAATGCCCTTCTCAATGACCTCTGCAAAAGTTAATTTATCTATTTCGTTAGAAACTTTTATCACTTGTTGTTAATTTTCCAACGATTTACCTTTATTGATACTTCCAACATTGCTGCTGGATATTTGTACATTTACAATTTGATACATCGGTTGTTACTTGAGTTTTGTCCACTTTCCCAGCGAACCCCAACTAATCCAGTTTCTCCGTGAATAATTGTTCCATCATGGACGGATGGCTTTACCGTAATGGTTTCTTTAATTTTTTTCTCCAGTTGACTCGGATGGTGTAATACCCCCCTCGGAGTCGGTTTCCTTCCATGCAGATGCTTGGACGTCTAAATATTATATTTCGAAATAAGTTCCTGTGATTTGTTTGTTTCTTTACGTTCCACAAGAGTTGGGATATTACACACCCTCAGATTTATTAAAATACATATTGAATTAAAGTTATTATTCAACGCTTCCCTTTCATTGCTTATCGGATTTTCATTGTTTTAAAGAAATAACTCTTTCCCCTGTTCTTATGTATTAAATCTATTGTCATGTTCTAGTAAAAACCACATCGTTTAACCACAAAATTCTATGAGCTGCCTCAATAAAAGAAGAAAATCGAACCACCTCTGAATTTATCATTTTTGTTCCAAGCAAAATCCTACTCGAGGAAATACAAGACCTCCAACCAACATCCGGGTTCACAATTAAGTTAAAAAAAATCTTCTTGTAAATTTTAGGGCAGATAGTAAAAATCGTGGCAAGTCCACCTCCAAATTGCTCCTTGCTTCTTTTTAATGACGGAATATAAGACTTTAAAGCCAACTTTTTACCTCCTTCATCAATTGCTCTCCGATTATTGGAGACGAATTAGTTATATACAAGATCCATGGAATTAATTTTATGTTATATAAGTCAATCCTTTTTTGTAAGTTAAAATTTTTCCACTCCGCTAATTTTTTATAGATCAAACTGTTTTAGGAATTCTAGTCTCTTAACGTTACTCCGTGTCTTCTATTTAAAAACTCACGTACTATTTGTGCAGAATGTAACATAAAAAAACAAAACAAAAAACAGAGGATATGTCAACTTTGAAAAAGAGTGGGCGTTTTATTTCTTTCTTTGTGAAGTAATAATAGTTTAATCTGGAAATAAGTGACATTTTGAGAATTTTGTGATATCATAAAATCCAGCGTTCTTCAAGGATTCTAGTAAGATAGTTCATTTTGTTTTTAAGAGAAGAAATACGGATATCCAAGAATCAGTATTTCTTTTTTCATTCATTCGCCTTTACAACTGAGATAATAAGTGTTGCTTGTTCACTCATAGTGTACACATACTAAACAAGATAATTAGTAATTGTTAACACCCCAATGATACCTTGGGGTGTGTGTACGTTGTGATAAAATTATATTTAAAAAAAGAAAAGAAATAGTGAGAGTATCCCTACAAGTACAAGAGAAGCACATACTTTATTTCTTTATTTTTTCTTGAATTATGGGAAAACAGATTTGTTTTAGTGATTCCTTGTAAGTTTACAAGCTAATTTTTTTTAATTAATAGCTAAAAATGAAGGAATCTTCATGTGGGTCTTACCCTCAATATCTAAATGCGCTAAAAAAAGATCTAGTCGCATTATCTAGCAAGATTATAATAGACCTAAAAAAAGACGATTGATTGTGATCGTTCCCCTAAGCGTCCATCCAGTGCCGTATGTCAGGAAGATTTTTCGGTCCGCTTTACAAGGGTGAACGTAGGATATTTAAACAGGGCAAATGCTACAGCATAGATAATATATGTTAAACTTCATGTTGGTTGTGTTTGATAGTATATTTGATATGTATAGTAATAAATAAATCTTATTTTTGAATTTTACTATTATTATTTATAACAAGACATAATTACTGCATAGTTTATACTTATGAACAAAAATTGAGCTTCATTTTCAAGCCAAATAACGGAAATTCCAGTTTGAAGGCAATTCAAATCCAATTTTTCCTTCAGTTTAGATAAAGATCATCATCATGGTCTAAAAGAGTTTCAGACAGAGGATCCAAATTATTAGGTTTTCTTTTTCCACGTTGCGCTTCAGGAATTTGATTAATGGTTTACTCAAAGTATCCCTTACAGACAAAATATTAAGCATATTATACCAGTAGCTCGTGATATTGATCGTATAATGTTTTAATATGTATATATTCATAATAGATCCACTAAATACTAAATAGTGATGCATGAGATATCCAAGTTAATAAAAACTATATGAAAACAGCATTAGTATTAAACTAAAACCACTTAAGAAATAAATTAAAATTGACAAATGTCGATTGATTTATTTATTATCATTGGAAATTGATGAGTTGTAGATCTTGTACATAGTATGCGGGTTGTTCATGAGACGATTCTCTCTGATGGTGATACATGTATGCAGTGCCGTATGTCAGGAAGATTTTTCGGTCCGCTTTACAAGGGTGAACGGTTGATTTTCAGTGGTGAACGTGGGATATTTAAACAGGGCAAATGCTACAGTATAGATTAAATCTTGCAAGAATATCGTCCAATGGACTGGATGACCATTATTTTCTTCAGGCAAACATTGGGAAAAATAAAAGGATAAACTCTAGATGGAAAGTCAATGCCGACCTATTCATAAAGGAAGGAGTATAATGGAGTATAAAATGCACGGTGCAAGAATGAGAGAAAATTTTTGAACTATACAATTAAGTCAAACAATTTAAACCTCCTTAAATATTTTTTAAATAATAACAGATAAAGATAATGAACGAGATTATAATATACCATGGAACGGTTACATCGACAGAAAATAAATTATGTTCACAAGTCTTGAGGTTCTTAACTCGCATGTATACGTGGTGATGTGTTTGAAAAAAATGAAAAAAAAATGCATGTGTTCTTTAACATGATTAGAAGAAGAAGTTTTTCCTCTCTTTCCTTGACGCAAAGGTGTCAATCAAACTGTCCATGTCTTCATGGAGCACCTTGTCCACCATCAACCTGTCCATGTTCAAGAGGGGGAGGGAGGAGAGCCTCTCCTGGTCCATGGTGGTCCTCATGTGGTTCTTGAGCCTTCTAAGACAGGAGAATGACCGCTCCGTCTCACATCTGCTGATGGGCATTGAGGCCAGGATAACGATCACCTTGTATAGCTCCGGCATCAGGCGGAACACTCCCAAGCTTATTAACTCCGCAGCAATTTGTGACGAAACCATGTCTTCTGTGTCAATATCTGCCTAGAGAAACATAAATTTTAAACATATAACGCAAAATGAAACATTATAATATTAACCTTGAATTAATGGAAGATTGCATGGTCTGACTGGAGCTGCTCGAGTTCAAGTCTGTAGTGCTTGGCGACACGCTCAATGACACATGTCTCCACTTAACTGTCATTGACGATTGCGATGAGATCCATTGTGATGTTTGTATCGTCGGTGGCAAATCTGCTTTCAAGCTCTAATACAATCTTATTGATTGCAACATCGAAATGTGTTTCACGGAAGTAGGATTCAGTTGTTCTTTTCCACTTTATTCTCCTTGGAATCTTCGCCTCTTTGAATTCCAAATCAATTGAGTCCTCCTGGTCAAATACTGATTTCATCTCAGACGACTTCAACTCAGCAAGTTTCCAGATTGATTCAAAGATTTTCTCATTCTTAAGATCTTCAAGAATCCTAATCACTAGGTTGACGTGTTTCCGGGCCTCTTTTAGGTCAACCTTTCTGCCTTGAAGTTCATTTGACAAGCTAAATGTGTGTCTCAGGAGTGTCTTCAACAGTTCGATGCCGAAAACAAATTCGTGACTAAAGATGCTCTTGAGCAGAGAAGTTGCTGTTGAACTCGACAATGTATCTTTATCTTTTCTCATTATTATGAGGGTCTTCATGATTCTGACCATCCCTAGAGATACAGCGAAGACGTAGCGGAGACTCCAGCGGGTAGCAGACTGGTTCTTCAGGGTCATCACCTTGGCATACTCCTCATCTTTACTTGTTATCTTCACCGACTTGTAGATTGCTGACCTCTTTGGTGACCCTTCAATGAATTTGTATAAAATTTGTACTGTCCCCATTGTATTTCTCAACAGGGTTATATCTGAGAGAAGATCCTTGACTACAAGATTGAGGACATGGGCGTAGCAGTGGATGTAGACATACAGTGGGGCTGCTTCCTTCCACCTGGTGACAAGACCCTTCTTGATGCCGGATATGTTGGAGGCACCGTCTGCATCCAGGAAGACAGTGCGGGCAGGGTTAAGGCCGATATCCTTGACAGCCTCGTGAAGCTTCTCAAACAAATATTTGCCGTCAGTCTGGGTAACTTTTACAAACTTGAGGAAGCTCTCTTTCTTGATGCCTTCACTCGTCAGATATCCCAGTGACAGACTGAACTGCTCCGTGTTTGACATATCTGATGTCTCATCAACAATCACAGAGAAACAGTAGTCATCATCGTCGGCACAAGTCTTGACATCTTCAATTATATTTTCCGTCACTTTGGATGCTACAACCTCTATCAGCTCATTTTGGATATCAGGTGAAGTCCATTTGGCAAGACCTGCCCCAGCTGAACCAAATTTTTTGACTTCGGCCTCCAGTTCATCTTTGACAATATGATTTTCGTGTGAACACGGGGACAAAAGCTCCAAGAAGTGTCCTCGATTGTTTTCATTAGATTCTGTCAACTTTTCTCTTGTTTCGAATCTCCCTTAAAAGCCAATCCTTGCTTTGCGAGGAACCCAACAGTTTGGAAAAGATACCTCAAATAAGCTCGCCACTTCACGACTTCCTCAGCATGTTAAGACTGAACATGGCCGAGAACCGAGGTATTCTTTCTCTTTGATGTGAGGAAATTGATCCACTTTTCCATCGACAGTTTGTGTTTTTTGTTGTTAGAATGAACTTTCAACGAGGAACTGTTTTTCCATGTTTTGAACTCAAATTTCCCAAGGCTGGTAATGAAAAATTTGGAACAGGCGAAACACATGGCTGACTTTTCAACCTCGTCATATTCAAGCCACGGGAACTTACAGAACCAATCATATTGAAAATTTCTGGAGTATTTGGCATCTATCTGAGGACTGTATGTTTGTAACTTGGGCTGTAGAGGATGATCTCTCTCGACTTTAGGCACAGTTTCCCGCTCAGTCTCTACTCTGGTTGTGGTCTGGATGTCCTTCTGCTTTGGCTCCCGCCCGGTAAGTATCGGGTCACCTAGCTGGCTCGTGAAGACGTAAAGATTCTTCTGGAAATCCATTATTTTTGAAAATAAAGTTATTATTCACTCACACATGAAGATGTTGTAAATTAAGAAATTAATTTATTTCTAGAGAAATATGGAAATATTGTCAATCGTTCAAAACCATGTGTTTTTCATAAAGGAAGATTAAAGTGTTAAAATAATGGTAACTTCGCTTCAAGCAAAATTACTAACTTTGAATTACCAGGATTTATTTTACTCAAAGCTTTCAAAACCAGAATTAGCTATTTAGGTCAACCTGAGACATTTTTGAAATGTTATGAAACTGGTCATTTTTCTAAAAGCTGTCCCTATAAGTATAAGAAGTGGTTGGATTACCTAAAACTTCTAGAAAAGGAAGTTACTTAAGAAAATGACGAAGGTCAAAATACTAATGAACCAAAAAGGATTGACGAGAAAGTTCAAAAGATTCCTAATAATATGGAAGGATCTGGTTCAAAAGAAAAGACTAAAAATCTTGAATTACAAAAAAGTGATAATACACATGAACAAAAAAACAGTTACGAGAAAGCGCAAGATATTCTTACAAATACAGAAAGATCTCCTTCGAAGGAGAGTACTGAAATTCCCAAAATACTTTCAATGCCCCTCTCAAGAAGATATAGTGTGGATGCACAAAATGATAGAAATATAGTAGACGAACAGGGAGGCTCTTCATCGAAAGACTCACAAGCTGTTCGTCTGAGAGAAGACTAGAAAGTTGTGTTAAGGAATCGTCAAGAAGTGCTTCAAAAGCTTTCTCCGATACGTAAGCCTCAGAATTCTAGAAATATTTCCAAAATATCTTCCAGTCCTGTAGAAGATTAATTGGAGCAGAGATCTAAAGAGTTTATCTGAATAACAGCTATGCAAGAGAAACATGCTTTTCTGTGTACCAAGGAATTTGTAATTGCAAATATTCATACTTTCATCGACTATGCAATATAACTTAAGAAAGAAAAATGCCAACCCCATACTTACTTAATTAAAAAAATAATTTAGGAATTGATCGCATAATTTATCAAATATCCTTGGAATAAAGTCGCGTAACGTCAGACACGATTTTTTAATAAAAAGACTAATTACCTTCAATCCAGATATTACCTATCTACAAGATATAAAGATCCTTGTTTCTTCTTCATGTGGGAAAACGTGTACTTATTGCTCCCTAGCTGTTTTATCTATTTCTACACTTACTCTGGTGTAAAACGTGGAGTCCTTACTTTTGTGTTCAATAATTTTACAGAAAAAGTGTATGGCATAAGATCTTAATTACTTCAGCAAAATCAGAATTCTTTTTCATCAACATGTATGGTCTGAGTGAAAGAAGGCCGACTTTTTTTCAAGCTACTATCAATTCCCATTAGGGAAATCCTTACAATTGTTGGTGATATAAATGTGGATTTAAACAAGAACAATAGTCCAAACTTGAAAATTTTAAAGAAGTTAACGATGGAGATGAATATGGTTGATCTATAAAATAAAAAAATCACCAAAGATTTCAAGAGGAACAGGAAACAAGGCTTCAAGAATAGATTTAGTTTTGGCTTCATCAAGTTTTATTGATAAAATAACGAACACAAAATACCTCCGAGAGCACTCATTTGTCCACAAGATCTTACCGTGGGATTTTAAACATGACTATAATATGAAATAATTCAAAAATCCTCCCTGGATCTTGGAGCTTGAAGATTTTCAACAAAGTCGTCAACGTAGGCTGACAGTAAATTTTTATCATACATTATCTGCTCCTAGGATAGCTTATGAACTTGTTAGTACTATTCAAGTGACTATCAGAAATTTCCTGAAACAAGAAGAGAAGCAAGCAAAAATTCAATGATAACTTTTCATGTTATTCTGACACAAGGTTCTCCTTTTGTTATGATATAGTTGATGTAGAGAAGAATAGGAAAATTGAACTGGAATGTAACTTCAGTCTTCGGCTTAAAAAAGCTGGGAAAAACATTTGGTTCTCCAACAACAGGGATTAAGTTAATAATAATTGATGAAAAAGACTGGTTAAAAAGAGGATATCTTGAACTATTTCCATGAGTGTGTTCAAAATATTGTCGAAGGGGATAGAAAAATGCAAAGATACACAAGGGAACCATGATCTCAGAAAACATTATTGGAAATTTTACTGATAAGAAATTTAAATCTGATAAGGCTTATGGACATGATGGAATAATTGGAAAAGTTTAAGTCGGGGCAGAAAAGAAAATTGTGCCTTATTTTAACGTGTATTGGTAAATCTATGGAGAAACACGGCCGTCTTCCAAAAGTGTTATTCCAAAAATGTAACAGAAATCACTTCCGTCATTAGAGGCCCATAACAGTGCTTAATAAAGCATATAGAATTG